>NW_006287803.1:89495-109185 GCF_000327345.1 Myotis davidii
AACCTCCCAAGCCCTCCTTTTTTTCTTTTTTCTGTTTTAATTCTGGGCTAGCTTTAGCTCTGGCTCCATCTCTTAGGCCTCTGCTGCTGAAAGTAGGTAATCAAAACCTGTATCAACTCCAGCTCTGAGATCCCAGCTCCCTGAAAGCTGGTTTCTGGGGTTTTTTTTAGCTTCTATTTGTTACTATGTTTCTTAAACTGCAAGCTCAGAGGCCAGCAAGGCAGGCGGGGAACGTTGGTTTCCTCCGTCACTGAAGCAAGCAAGCCTCATGTTAGCTTCAAGCTGCCTGGCTGCTGGCCACCATCTTTGCTGGCATTCTATTTGCATATCTCGCTGATTAGCCAATGGGAAGGGTAGCGGTCGTACGCTAATTACCATGTTTCTCTTTTATTAGATAGGATGGTATTTGTCTTTTAAAATTTATTTTTAATTAAATTTATTGGGGTGATATTGGTTAATATTATCATATAGGTTTCGAGTGTATATTTCTATGATACATTATCTGTATATTGCATTGTGCACCCACCACCCAAGGTCAAATAATCTTCTGCCATCACATATTTGGTGCCATTTAACCTTTGTTACCCCTCTAACTCCTTCTCTCTGATAGCCACCATACTATTGGCTGTGTCTATGAGTTTCATTTTTATAACCTAAATATGAGTAAAATCTTATGGCTCTTATTTTTTTCTGACTTATTTCACTTAGCATAATATTCTCAAGGTCCATCCATACTATTGCAAATGGAAGTCTTTCATCCTTTCTTTCTCTGTCTGACTTACCTTACTTAGCATTCCCTCAATTTCAAAGTTTTTAATATTCATTTCCCTGATGACTAATGGCATTGAGCACATTTCCATATATTTATTAACAATTTGAATGACCTGATTTTGGAAGTAACTGTTTAAATCTCTTGGCAATTTTTATATTAAGCTACATACCTTTTTAATGGACTTCCAGGAATCTTCATGTATTTTAAATACAAGTCACTCTATTTGAGGGCATTACAATTTTTTTTCCATTCTGTGACTTATTTTTTTCATAGTATTAAAAACAAACAAACAGATATTATTAACTTTAAGGTAGTCCGTTTTGGGTTCTATGTCAAAAGTGGTTCTGCCATCAAATAAGGAAGACATCCAAATGCAGTTTTCTCTTAGAAAATTTATCTTACCTTTCCTATTTAGATGTACAATGCATTTGATATTAATTTTTGTGAATGATATGATGTAGGGATCAAGTTTATTATTTTTTCTATATGGGTATTCAACTTACAGTGTCATTTATTAAAAGCAAAAAAAATTATAAATAGCATTTTCTTATGATCTGCATAAATCTTTGTCATTAGCAAATGTTCATATGTGTGTGCATGTTTTTTTCTTGACACTATATACATTCCATTTACCTATATTTTATTTTTGCACTAAGGACACACTATATTAATTATAGAAGCCTTGTAATAAATGTTGGTATCTTATAAAATGAATCCCTCCATATTCTTTTCCATTTAGATTTTTTTGTTTGTTTAGGCTTCATCCCTTGCATTTCCATAAAAGATTAAGAATGAGCTTTTAAGTTTCAACAACAAAAATGTCCTTACAAATTTAATTGGGATTTCATTGAAAGTATATAAATTTTTAAGAATTGACTTGTGGTTACTATCAAGTCTTCTAATCTAAAAACATGGTATATCCTTCTATTTACTTATTTTTTAATGAAAATTTTTAGAATAGTTTAAGATTCATGTCAAAATTGAGATGGTTCAGAGATATCCCATATACTCCCTGTCTCCACACATGCATAGCCTCCCTTATTATCAATATCTCCCACCAGAGTGGTACATTTTTTACAAATGATGAACCTATGTTGATATATCATAATCACTCAAATTCCATATTTTACATTGCATAGTTCACTCTTGATGTTGTACATTTTATGTGTTTAGACCATGTTTCCCTCATTATGATATTATATAGAGTATTTAGCTACCCTAAAAATTTTCTGTGCTCTGCTTATTCATTCCCCACTCCTGGCAAACACTGAGAATGTTGCTGTCTTTACAGTTTTGTTCTTTCCAAAATGTCATATAGTTAAAATCAAGAAGTATTTACCCTTTTTTATAGTAGTTCCTTATACTTAATAATAAACATTTAAGTTTCTTCCATGTCTTCTTATGTCTTGAAAGCTCATTTATTTTGTTTAAGGTGTACAATCTGTTCAGTGGATATACTTATATATTACAAAATGATTCCCACCATAACATTAGTTGATACTTCAATCCCATCACATAATTACCATTTTCTTTTTATGGTGAGAACATTTAATATGTACTCTCTTAGAAACTTTCAAGTATATAATTATCGCCTATAATCACCATGCTGTACATTAGAACCTAGGACTTACAAATCTTATAACTAGAAGTTTGTACCCTTTGACCAATATTTCCCCATTCTCCCCACTCCTCATCCCCTGGTAACCATCATTCTACTCTGTTTCTTTGAGTGGGGAATTTTAGATTACACATCCTATATAATAAAAGGCTAATATGCAAATCAACCAAACTGCAGAATAACCGGTCACTATAACGTGCACTGACCACCAGGGGATGGATGCTCAATGCAGGAGCTGCCCCCTGGTGGTCGGTGAGCTCCCATAGGGGGAGCACTACTCAGCCAGAAGCTGGGGAGCAGGCCTAAGTCATCAGTTGGACATCCCCTAGGGCTCTGGACTGAGAGAGGGTGCAGGCTGGGCTGAAGGACCCCCCCCCCCGATGTACAAACTTTGTGCACCGGGCTTCTAGTATAATTGATAACATACAGTATTTGTTTTCTCTCTCTGACTTAGTCCACTTAGCATAATGTCCTCAAGGTTCACCCAGTTATTTTGAAAGCCAGGAATTCCTTCTTTCTCATGGCTGATTAATATTCCATTGTATGTTATTTACCATATTTTCTTTATCCATTCATCTATTGAGGGACAATTTTGTTATTTTGTGAATAATACTGCAATGAACATGGAATGCACATACCTTTTCAAGATCTTTTCATTTCCTTTGGATAAATACTCAGAAGTGGAATTGCAGAATTATATGATAGTTCTACATTTAATTTTTTGAGGAACATTCATAGTGTTTTCCATAGTGACTATTCTGTTTTCAGTTCCCACGGGCAATGGATAAAATTTCATTTTTCTGCATGTGATTATCCAGTTTCATAGTACCAATAATAAAGAAACTATCATTTCCCCATGGGGTATTGTTGGCTCTCTTGTCACATATTAGTTGAATGCTCATGCAAGGGTATTTCTGGGCTATCAACTCTGATCCATTGGTCAATGTACCTGTTTCTTTTTGTTGTTTGTTTTTAAGTTCTTTATTACATATGTCTCTTTTTCCCCCCATTGATCTCTCCCCCAGATCATGTAGTATTTTTCTTTCATTGACTGGCTTATTTCACTTAGCATAATGCTCTCCAGTTCCATCCATGCTGTTGTAAATGGTAATAATCCCTTCTTTTTTATTGCAGCTTATTATTCCATTGTGTAGATGTACCACAGTTTTTTAATCCACTCATCTGCTGATGGGAACTTAGGCTGTTTCCAAATCTTAGCTATTGTAAATTGTGCTGCTATGAACATAGGGGTGCATATATCCTATCTGATTGGTGCTTCTGATTTCTTGGAATATAGTCCTAGAAGTAGGATTACTGAGTCAAGAGGAAGTTCCATTTTTAATTTTTTGAGGAAACTCCATACTGTTTCCACAGTGGCTGCACCAGTTTGCATTCCCACCAGCAGTGCAAGAGGGTTCCTTTTTCTCCTCATCCTCTCCAGCACTTCTCGTTTGTTGCTTTGTTGATGATAGCCATTCTGCAGGTGTGAGATGGTATGTCATTGTCCTTTTGATTTGCATTTCTGATGATTAGTGACTTTGAGCATGTTTTCAAATGTCTCGGCTTTCTGAATGTCCTATTTTGAAAAGTGTCTATTTAGGTCCTTTGCCCATTTTTTTATTGGATTGTTTATCTTCCTTTTGTTAACTTGTATGAGTTCCCTATAAATGTTGGAAATTAAACCCTTATTGGTGATAACACTGGCAAATATGTTCTCCCATGCAGTGGGCTTTCTTGTTGTTTTGTTGATGGTTTCTTTTGCTGTGCAGAAACTTTTTATTTTGATGTAGTCCTATTTGTTCATTTTCTCTTTAGTTTCCATCTCCCTAAGACCTCTATCGTCAAAGATATTGCTATGAAAAATGTCTGCTATTTTTCTGCCAGTGGTTTCCTGCAAGATTTTTATGGTTTCCCATCTTATGTTTAAGTCCTTTATCCATTTTGAGTATATTTTTGTGTATGGTGTAAGTTGGTGGTTTAGTTACATTTTTCCCCATGTATCTGTCCAATTTTCCCAACACCATTTATTTAAGAGACTGTCTTGACTCCATTGTATGCTCTTGCCTCCTTTATCAAATATTAATTGAGCATAATGTCATGGGTCAATTTCTGGGTTCTCTGTTGTGTTCCATTGGTCTATATGTGTGTTCTTGTGGCAGTACCTGGAAGTTTTGAGAACATTGGCTTTTTAATATAGCTTGATATCTGGTATCATGATTCCTCCAACTTTGTTCTTCTTTCTCAAGATTTTTGCAGCTATTCGGGCTCTTTTTTTTTTTTTAATTCCAGATGAATTTTTGGAGTGTTTGTTCTAGATATTTGAAGTATACCATTGCTATTTTAACGGGGATTTCATTGAATATATAATTTGCTTTGGGTAGTATGGACATTTTAATGATGTTGATTCTACTAATCCATGAACACAGTATATTCTTCCATTTGTTTATGTCTTCCTCTATCTCTTTTTTTAGCATCCTATAATTTTCTGAGTATAGGTCCTTTACCTCCTTGGTTAAATTTATTCCCAGGTATCTTAACTTTTTTGTGTTGGAATGGGAAATGGGATTTTTAAATTTAGTTTCTCTTTCTGTGAGTTCATTGTTGGTGTATAAGAAAACCATGGATTTTGGGGTATTAATTTTGTATCCTGCTACATTGCTGAATTAATTTAAGTCTAGTAGTTTTTGTTATGGAGTCTTTAGGGTTTTCTAAGTACAATACCATGTCATCTGTGAATCATGAAATTTTACTTGTTCTTTTCCAATTTGAGGCCTTTTATTCTTCTTATTGTCTGATAGCTATGGCTACTACATGAAGTACTATGTCTAACAAGACTGGTGAAAGTGGGCATCCCTGTCTTGTTCCTGTACTTAGGGAAAATGGTTTTAGTTATTTTCCCATTGAGTATGATGCTTGCTGTAGGTTTGTCATATAAGGCTTTTATTACATTGAGGTATGATCCCTCTATTCCCACTTTGCTGAGAGTTTTTATCAGAAATGGTGTTGGATTTTGTCAAATGCCTTTTCTGTATCAATTGATATGATTATATAATTTTTGTCTCAATTTGTTTATGTGATGTATCACATTTTTTGATTGGCTGATATTGTACCAGCCTTGCATACCTGGGATAAGTCCCACTTGCTCATGGTGTATGATCTTTCTAATGTAATGCTGGATTCGGTTTGCTAGAATTTTGTTGAGGATTTTATCATCTATATTCATCAGGGATATAGCATCTGTATTCATCAGGGATATTGGCCTGTAATCCTCTTTCTTTGTAGTGTCTTTGTCTGGTTTTGAGATGAGGTTAATCTGGCTTCATAGAAAGAGCTAGGGAGTGTGACTTCCTCTTGAATTTTTTTGGAATAGTTTGAGAAGGATAGGTTTTAGTTCTTCTTTGTGAAGGTGTCTGGCCCGGAGCTTTGTTTGCTACAAGTCTTTTGATGACTGCTTTGATTTCCTCCTTAGTTATCAGTGTGTTGAGATTTTTAGATTATTCTTGATTGACTTTTGGGAGGTCATGTTTTTCTACGAATATGTCTATTTCTCTAGGTTGTTTAATTTGTTGGAGTATAGTTGTTCACAGGATTTTTTAAAAAATATATTTTATTGATTTTTTTACAGAGAGGAAGGGAGAAGGATAGAAAATTAGAAACATCAATGGGAGAGAAACATCGATCAGCTGCCTCCTGCACACCTCCTACTGGGGATGTGCCAGAAACCAAGGTACATGTCCTTGGCCTGAATCAAACCTGGGACCTTTCAGTCCACAGGCCAAAGCTCTATCCACTGAGCCAAATCAGTTAGGGCATAGGATTTTTTTTTATAATCCTTTCTATTTCTGTAGGGTCTGTGGTTATTTCACCTCTTTCATTTCTGATTTTGTGTATATGGGTCCTCTCTCTCTGTTTCTTGGCGCTTTGTAGTGTCCTTGTCTGGTTTTGAGATGAGGTTAATCTGGCTTCATAGAAAGAGCTAGGGAGTGTGACTTCCTCTTGAATTTTTTTGGAATAGTTTGAGATGGATAGGTTTTCATTCTTCTTTGAATGTTCAGTAGAATTCTCCTGTAAAGCCATCCATACCAGGGCTTTTGTTTACTGAAAGATTTTTGATTACTGATTAAATTTCTTCAGTAGTTATTGTCATATTTAGGTATTTGTTTTTAATTCTTCCTGATTGAGTTTTGAAAACTTATATATTTATAAGAATATGTCCATTTTGTCTAGGTTGTCCAGTTTGTTGGAATAGAGTTGTTCATAGTATTTTTTCATAATCCTTTGTGTTTCTGTGCAGTCAGTTGTTACTTCACTTCTTTCATTCTGATTTTTGCCTCCTGCACACCTCCTACTGGGGATGTGCCAGAAACCAAGGTACATGTCCTTGGCCTGAATCAAACCTGGGACCTTTCAGTCCACAGGCCAAAGCTCTATCCACTGAGCCAAATCAGTTAGGGCATAGGATTTTTTTTTATAATCCTTTCTATTTCTGTAGGGTCTGTGGTTATTTCACCTCTTTCATTTCTGTTTTGTTTATTTGGGTCCTATATCTTTGCTTCTTGGTGAGCCTGGCTAGACGTTCATCAATCTTGTTTATACTCTCAAAGAACCAGCTCTTGGTTTTATTGATCTTTTTCTGTTTTGTTTTGTTTATTTGTTTGTTTGTTTTGTTTTTTGTTTGTTTTGTTTTGTTTTTTCTCTATGTCATTTATTTTGCTCTGATCTTTATTATCTCCTTCCTTTTGCTCACTCTGGGCTTTTCTTGTTGCTCTCTTTCTAATTCTTTAAGGTGTAGAGTTAGTTGACTTATTACTATTTTTTTTCTTGTTTTTTGAGATAGGCCTGTAATACTATGAACTTCCCTCTGAAGACTGCTTTCACTGTGTTCCATAGGTTTTGGATTGTTGTATTATCATTGTCATTGTTTTCTAGGATGTTTTTAATTTTACCTTTGCTCTTTTTGGTAATCCAATCATGGTTTAATAGAATCCTATTTAGCTTCCAATTTTTTGAATTTTTTTGTTTCTTTTATTGTAGTTGATTTATAATATGGCATTGTGGTCTGAGAAGAGGCTTGATATGATTTCAATCTTCTTGAATTTTGAGAGACTTTGCCAGTGATCCAATATGTGATCTATCTTTGAAAATGACGCATGTGCACTTCAACGTGTATTCTGTAGCTTTGGGATGAAATGTTCTAAAGATGTCAATTAAGTCCATCTCATCTAGTGAGTCATTTAGGATAGTTGTTTCTTTGCTGATTTTTTGTCTAGGGGATTTATCCAGTGATGTCAGTGGGATATTAAAGTCCCCTACTATGATTGTATTGCTGTCAATCTCTCCCTTGATATCTTCCAGAAGTTTTATTTTGTTTGTTTGTTTTTCTTTAATGTATTTAGATGTTCCTGCATTGGTTGCACATATGTTTACCAGAGTTACATCTTCTTGTTGTATCAATCCTTTTAGTATTATGAAGTGGATTTCCTTATCTCTTGATATGGCCTTCACTTTGAAGTCTATATTTTCAGATGTAAGTATTGCTACCCCAGCTTTTTTATTTATTCATTTCCATTTACCTGAAAAATATTTTTCCATCCTTTCACTTTCAGTCTGTGTGAGTCTCTTGTTCTGATATGGGTCTCTTGTAGACAGACAGTAAATATATTGAACATGTTTTCTTATCCATTCAGGCCACTCACTGTCTTTTCTTTGGAGCATTTAGTTCATTTACATTTAAAGTTGTTACTGATAGGTACTTGTTTGTAGCCATTTTTTTTATTTTTTTGCCAGTGTTCCTTCTTCCCCCTTTTTATTTCTTCTTTTTAAACCAGTCCCTTTAGCATTTCTTGCATTGCTGGTTTGGTAGTGATAAACTCCCTTAGTTTTTCTTTGTCTGTGAAGCTCCTGAATTCCCCTTCGATTTTGAATGATACCTTGCAGGATTGACTATTCTTGGATTCAGTGCCTTACTTTACATCACTTTGTATACTTCCTTCTATTCCTTTTGGGCCTGATGTATTTCTGTTGAGAAATCAATTGATAATCTAATGGGAGTTCCCTTGTAGGTAACATTCTGTCTCTCTCTTGTAGCCTTTAAGATTCTCTCCTTGTCGTTAATGTTTGTTATTGTAATTATGGTGTGTCTTTGTGTGGATCTTTTTCAGTTTATTTTGTTTTGGACTCTCTGTGCTTTTGTGACTATTTTCTTCCCCAAATCAGGGATGTTTTCTGACATTATTTCTTTGAATAGGTTTTCTAGCCCTTTGTCTCCCTCTTGTCGTTTGGCACCCCTATTATACATATGTTGCTTAGTTACATGTTGTCCCAAAGCTCCCTCAGGCTCTCCTCCAGTCTTATTATTTTTTCTCCAATTGCAGTTCAGCTTGGGTGTGTATTGCTTCCCTGTTTTCTAATTTGCTAATTTGATCCTCCACTTCTCCTAGTCTACTATTGAAAGCTTACATAGTGTTCTTTATTGTAGCTATATCGCTCTTTATTTCTTCTTTGTTCTTACATATGTTGTTGATTTTCACATCCATCTGGTTTATGACCTGTATGACCCTTAGTCTGAATTATTTTTCTGACATATTGCATGCCTCCATTTCATTTAGTTCCTTTTCTAGCAATTCCTTGGAGGTTGTTCTTCTGTCTCCCCATTGTTGCTGTCACCGAAGGATCTAGGTCAGTGATGGCAAACCTTTTGGGTTCAGCATGTCAGCATTTTGAAAAACCCTAACTTAACTCTAGTGCTGTGTCACATATAGAAATTTTTTTAATATTTGCAACCATAGTAAAACAAAGATTTATATTTTTGATATTTATTTTATATATTTAAATGCCATTTTTAACAAAGAAAAATCAACCAAAAAAATGAGTTTGCATGTCACTTCTGACACGCGTGTCATAGGTTCGCCATCACTGATCTAGGTGTTGAATCATGCAGGGCCTGAGGCTGCAATGAAGGGCCTGGTGGTGGGTCACACGGTTGTGGGCAGCAGCTGCTCCTCACATTGTCACAGGTCAGCAGCTATTTCTCGGGCAGTCGCAGGTGGCTGCTGCTCCTTGGGTGGTTGCGGGCGATGGCTGCTCTCCACATGGTAGCCAGCTGCTCCCAGTGGTTGTGGTTTGGCTGCTGACTCCCTGCATGGTTGCGGGCGGTGGCTGCTAACTTCCTGCACAGGAGCACGGTTGAGGGCAATGGCTGCTGGCTACCTGCAGGGGTATAGGCCATGTCTGCTGGCTATTTGTGCATACACATGGTCTTGGGCAGTGGCTGCTGGCTCCCCACGAGGTCGTGATCAGCAGCTGCTGGCTCCCTTTGTGTGCACAGTTGTTGACAGAGGCTGCTGGATCCCCTTGCAGTCTTGTACAGTTGTGGGTGGTGTTTTCTGGCTACCCACACATGTGCATGGTTTTGGGCAGTGACAGCTGGCTTCCCACAAGTTTGCAGGCAGCAGCTGCTGGCTCCATGTGGTCACAGTTGGCATCTCAACATATCTGTTTCTTATGCCAGAACCATACTGTTTTGATGACTGTAGCTTTAGAATGTAGTTTAAAAATTAGTAAGTGTGATATCTCTGACTTTTTTTAATTTTCAGGGTTGCTTTGACAGAGTCCTTTGTAGTTCCACAAAAATTTTAGGATTGTTTTTTTTCTATTTCTGTGAAAAATGCCATTGGAATTTTGATAGGAATAACACTGAATCTATAGATGTTTATGGGTATTATGGACATTTTAACAATATTCATTCTTCCCATCCACAGACATAGAATATCTTTCCATTTTCTTGTATCTTCTTACATTTATTTCACCACGTGTTGTAGTTTTCAGTGTATTGTTCTTACACCACTTTGAATAAACTTATTTGTAAGTATATTATTGTTTTTGATGCTGTTTTGAATAGACTGTCTTCTGTATTTTTTCCAGATGTTTTGTTGTTAGTATATAGAAACATAACTGATTTCTTTATGTTTATTTTGTATCCTGCAACTTTACTGAATTTGCTGTTTATTTCTAAGACTTTTGAAGGGTATAGTCTTTTAGCCAATTTCCTTTTATCACTGAATATTTCATTTTCTGGATATACCACCATTTTTTTATCCATTTATTTACTAAAGCACATCTTGGTTGCTTCTAAGTTTGGGCAATTATGAATCAAGAGACTATAAACATCCTTGTACAAGTTTTTGTGTAGTCATGAGCTTTCAAATTTGGGGGTATCAAGGAGTGTGACTGCTGATCATATGATAAAAGGATGTTTACTTTTGTAAGAAACTGCCAAACTGTCTTCCAAAGTAGCTGTACCACTTTGTATTTACACCTGTTGATTCACATCCTGGACATCATTTGGTATTGTCAGTGTTCTAGATCTTGGCCATTCTTACAGGTAAGTAGTTGTATCTCACTGTTGTTTTAATTTTTATTTCCCTGATGACATATGATATGTAGAATATTTTTCTATTATTTGCCATTTGTTTATCTTTCTTAGTGTCTGTTAAAATATTTGACTCGTATTTTAATTGAGTTGTTTGTTTTCTTATTACTCAGTGTCAAGTGTTCATTGTATATTCTAGAAAGCATTCTTTTATCAAATGTGCCTTTTGAAAATATTTTCTCCCATTCTGTGGCTTATCTTCCACTTCTTTTGACATTGCCTTTCACTGAACAAAAGGTTATAATTGCAATAAAGTCCAGGTTATCAACTATTTATTTTATGGATTATGTCTTTGGTATTGTATCTAAAAATTCATCAGTGGACCCAAGGTTATCTGGAAGTTTTCCTATGTTATCTTCCAGGACTTTTATAGTTTTGCATTTTACATTTGGATCTATGAGTTAATTATTTGTGAAGGGTATAAGGTATATATCTAGACTCATTTTTTACAAGTGTATATCCAGTTTTTCCAGCACCATTTGTTAAAAAGACTACTTTATTGTGTTGCCTTTGCTCCTTTGTCAAAGATCAGTTTCCTATACACATGTGTGTCTATTTCTCAGCTCTCTATTCTGTTCCATTGATCTATATGTCCATTCTTTGCACATACTACCTTAATTACTGTAACTATGTACTGTCTTTAAGTCTGTCCTCCAACTTTGTTATCCATCAATATTTTGTTAGTTTCTGGGTCTTTTGTTTCTCCATATAAACTTTAGAAACAGTTTGTTGATATCCACAAAGTTACTGGCTGGTATTTTGATTGAAATTGTGATACATTTATAGACAAAGCTGAGAAGAAGTGATATCTTGGTAATATTGAGTGTTCCCTTTCATGAGCATGGACTATTTCTCCATTTATTTAATTATTCTTTGATTTTATTCACAGAGTTTTGTAATTTCTCTCATATAGATATTGTATGTATTTTGTTTTATGTAAACCTAAATATTTTATTATTGAGGGTGTGCTAATTTAAATAATGTTGTTCTTCAAATTTCAAAATCTACTGTCATTGCTAGTATGAGAACTGACTTCTGCATATTAACTTTGTATACTGCAACCTTCCTAAAATCACTATTAGTTCCGGGAGAGGTTTTGTTGTTGTTGTTGTTGATTATTTCAGATCTTCAGCATAGATGATGTCATTTGTAAAAATAGACACATTATTTCTTCCCAGTGTATATATATATTTTTTTTTCTTCCTCTTTCTTTCCCTTTCCTTTCTTTTCCTTTCCTTTTTTTCTTTTCTTTTTTTCTTACTGTATTAGTTAGGACTTCTAGTACAATGTTGAATAGTTTTAAGAAGGAACATCCCATCTTTCCCTTATACCTGATTTTTGTGGGAGAGCTTTGAGTTTCTCACCATTAGTATGCTGCTATCTGTTCATTTTTATATTTTTAAGGCTTAATCATTTTCTGTACAAATTGTGTACACTTAAAAAAATCTCAATTCACAGTTTTTCAATTTATGCATGCTATTATAAATGGTAACTTCTCATAAAATCACCAAGATATTCATATTAATCTTGCTATTAGCAATATTGCTTGAAGCTTATTTAATAACTATCTGACCTATATTCTCTAATAAATGAAGATCAAAGCAAGTGACTCAAGCTTGGATCCTGAGAGCCATTTAGCTTGTTTTGTAACTAACATCCTCATTAACCGCAATTTCCTGAGATCACAGCTTTGAAACAAAGCATGAATGAATCTAAAGATTACCAACTGCAATACATCATTTTGCACTGCTCTAGCTTTTCATCAATAAAATCCAAAATGTAGAATACAGCCTACAAATACTACATGATCTGACTACTGAACACTTTTTCAGCCTCATTTCTTGCTATTCTGTCCTGCAGTCCCAACTATGCTCCTGGCACATTACCGATTTTTATTTTCCCTAACATGTTTGTGCCTGCCAGAGGTTTGTAATGTGTTTTTTCCCTTCAACTAGATTTCTACCTTTTATTTTCACTTTTCAGCTGTGGTTATTTCCTACTACTTACATATTTATCTAAATATTATCTTATGGTGAAGATTTTTCTTCCCTTTTATACTTTAATTATTATCCAACATTATACTCTTAGTTTTCTCTGCTGTTTTTTCTTCATAACACATATTATGATTTATATTAAAGAATTACTTTTGTAACATGACTCTTGCCAAAGTGCAATGTAAGTAATGATTGTTTCTGCCCGGCTTGTTGTTGTTGATCTTCTTGGTTTGTTCTGTATCTGGTAGATTATGGGAATCAATGAATAGATGTCAGTTTAAAGAAAATAATAATGGGTTTGGAATGAATATATGAATTAATGAAAGGACATCATTTGAAGGACAAAACTATAATGGATATTCAAACGGAAAGTTCACTTGAGACATAAACATGAAGAATCAAATGTAGTTTATAGGAAACAGGCTAACACAACATGTTAAAAGGGGTATTAGAATACATGTATCTGAGTTTGGAAAGATTTTTTTCATCTCCTAGAATACAGCCACAAGTATTTGTTATAAGATACCTGCAGCTCTAGTGGTAAGAAGGAAAGTAACTGAAAACCACAGGTAGGACAAAGGAGCATTCAAGGAAAATAAACAAGAAAGAATTAATAGAAAATGAAAGAGTTCTAATGAGAGATTTCCTCAAATTCATGAATTTCCATACTTAATAAAGTTAATTATTATATCTTGCAGTCAAATAAAATTGCAAAACATACTATCAAAGAGGAAAAACATAATAGATAGGTATATGTACAGCTAAAACTTACCCCTGTTCTAACTTTGCAAAGTTTCTGCAGTGACTAGTACTGGTGCTATGTTTCAATTTATTGTCATTAGAAAATGCAATTAATGTGCCTTTTACTACTTTATGAATAGAAATGTGCTGAAATCTTATGATATGATAAAACATAAAGTCTATTTTAGAAGATTTAATGTCCATCAAATTGATGCTTTGCCAAATAAAAAGTATTAGCCAATTGCAATGAGGAGCCATAATAATAATTGAGTTTCTCTTTGTGGAATTTTAAATAAAGTTTGCCTATTTAACTCCTTAATTATATGTTTATACAACATTTGACATATCCTAGGAAGTATCTTTTAAAACTTGATAATTTTCTTATCACATAGACTTTAATGAGGAGAAAATCCTTTACACAATGTCAAGGTACTAAAAGGAGTAAAAATATAGTTTTAAATATTACAAAAGATTTCTACTTAGCAATGGGATGCATCACTGTGACAGTATTATCATATATCTGCAAATTGTATTACTCTATCTTATCTGCAATAGCAGTCTGTCTTCTGATGGTTTTGTCTAAATAAGATTATTTTGGAGCTATCTATCTATCTATCTATCTATCTATCTATCTATCTATCATATATCAATCTATCTATCATCTTCCAACCTACCTATTAGGAGCTCCTACATCTGCTCCAAATAATGGGTACGGCAAAAATGAGAAAATTTTCAGCCCACAAATGTTCAAGATTATGATTTTTTTTATAAGGGAATAAGAATCATCAGTAATTCAGACTCAAAACAAATTCAAATATAATCATACTCCTGAGATTTTTGTCGTTTTTTTCCATCAGCAGAAGCTCTTAAAAGAGTAACTAACTGTGATAACAAAAGGTCTTTTTAAGGTAGAAATATAAAAACATATTAATATTTACTAACATTAAAGAATAAGGCAATAATACCAATTTGGTCTTTTGTTTGTTTTCCCATTATAATTTTACTGAAATTTACATACTTATTATATAATAGTTTTTTTCTGTTGAAATTATAGTAAATGTGTTTCAGATTATTCTTATTCCACCTAGATAAAATATTGGCATTTATATTATATTATAAATTTAGCTCGGTTAAAAATATAAAATATTAAATGGCAAGTATTTTTTATGTATCTTATATTCAAGGTATTTGTACATAGTATCTTTAACATAGAAATGTTCTTGACTTCTATATGCAGATTGACCTAAAATTTGTCTAAAAATGTGTTTTGAGTGAGATTGAGAGAGTTGTTACCTAGTCCAATCTTAGCTAAATAGTGAATCACTTAGAGGGAAAATCATGAATACTTTTTAATTTCTACACCTAATTTTTAAAAAATGAGTGGATTGAACTAAATGCTTTCTAAGGTTGGAGGTAGTATAATTATGTTAATTTCACTTTTCCCACTTAGATATTTTGGTAATGAAACAGCTTTATTGGTAACCATATGGAATCATTTTGTTGTAGAGTTGTGAGTTTGTCATTAGGGATGTTTATGTAATAGTCACTATTGGTTTTTACAGTTCTAGCTGGTCTACTGGATTAAAACAGACATAGGATTATTAACATACAGTATTTTTAAAAATGTCCTTGTCCAATATATTCCTCTTTTTTCATTAATATACAAGATTAATTTGCCAAAAATCTTCTCTCTCTTGCAGTCTCCTTCTTTCTTTCTCCCCATCTCTCTCTTTCTCTATGTCTCTATCTGCCTATCTCTCTTCATATAAATATTAAGTTATTTATATATCTCTCTATAATATATATGTGTGTTAGTTATTATTGCATAACAACTTATAAAATGTAGTACCTTAAAAGTACCAATATTAATTACCTTTCTTCATATGCTTTTCTGTTATTTTATTTTATCCCTCCTTTCACTGAGTGTAATGAACAATGCAAATATTAGTTCTGAGATCTCAAGAATTTTCAGCTCCTATAAAACAATATTTTCCCAAGTTAGTTATGTTTTGATGTCACCCAAAAATCAAGGAGGAAATATGCTATTAAATTGTTATTATCATTAACTAGTTGGGGTATAACTGCATTTCTGGAATATTGGGGACCTGAAGATATATTGTTTGGTTTATCGCCAAATATCGCCTGACATTTCACTGTACAATATGACTGCACATCTGGACAGTTAGCTTCCTAGGGAATGTAGTCTTGCTGATTCTAAGTTTGGCTGGAGAATAAAAAGGTCCCAGGTCCCCAAAGTATGTTAATATTTCATATAAAGGGCATTTTCTTCTTCTGAATGAGAAAGCGAGAAAAAGCTACTTTAAGTAGGGCATAACCCTCTGTGGATATTATTCCACACAATCAAATGCTTGCTTTAGGGATTTAGGGATTCTAGGAGACAAAGAAAGCTGCAATGAGGTATACTGCTTTACTTCTGCTTGGTGTGTCTTCCTTAGTTCTGAAAACGATGGTTTTCTTAGCTAACTGTATTGTTATCTGTATGTATGCCTGTGTGTGCATGCATGTATGTGTTCCTGTGTGTGTATGTGTGTGTGTTTATGTCAGTCTTTGAAAATCCAAAACTCAGCCTAAGCATTGAAATTGATTTTTGGAAAGGTTAATAAGTCTATCAAAAATAATAATCAACAATGATAATGATTCCAGTAACCAGGTATTTTGGAAACTATCTCAAAAATGGTGATGTTAGAAGAGGAAAGAAATAATATTCCCACAAACTATCCGTTGCTTCTCTATTCTCACTACTGGATAAAAAATAAACCATCTGCTTTTTCATACTGTAAAGACAAAATTAAGAGTTATGACAAAAAAATCTCATCTAGTTGCAAGTTTGTAAAGCTCAATAATATTTGGATTATTAGAAAATTAGTGGGTTAATTATATTGGCACCTACATAGACTGAGTCAAATTCATTATTTAAAAAATGAGCTTAGCCCTGGCCAGTGTGGCTCAGTTAGTTGGAGTGTCCTCTCATGCATCAAAGGGTCATGGATTTAGTTCCCAGTCAAGGTACATACCCAGGTTGTAGGTTCGATCCCTGGTTGGGTGTGTACAGGAGGCAACCAATCAATGTTTCTCTCACTCTGTGTCTCTTAGCTCCTCTCTCTCTAAAATCAATAAAAACATCCTCAGGTGAGGATTAAAAAATATTAAAATTAAAAAATGAGTTCACCTTTAACTCTATTCAAGGAACAGAATGGTAGTGGCTGGAAATAAAAAGTCACTGTTTATGACATATTTACTTAATATTTTCACAATCCCTAATACCTTGATGGAACTGAGGTTCCTGTGAATTGCACTATTACCATATCTTAGATAACATGAATGTTAATTTCTATTTTATTGCATTTCCATAAATCAATGTTATCACTTAGCTGCTATATTTTCATGCACTATTTCCCAAATATTCTACAGTATATTTTTTAACTTTCTCTCCTTAGAATACAATAGATTGGAAACTAAAATAAATTGACTGATAATATAAGCACAAAGGGACCTGGTTGAACTAAAATACATCATATAACTAAATAATGGTTAAACAGAAAAATTAATATTTGAGAAAGAAAATGTTGATAGAAAAAATAATGAATAGAATTCCTATTAAGAAAAGTTGTCCCTGTTAAAACAATTACATTGCTAGATGATTAATTTTAAAGAGTAAGGATGGAATTAGCAATAGAATTGGAAGAGAAAGGCAGAGAAGAAAACAAAAATAAAATTACTTCAACATAGAGGATGGTCATACACAAAAATTTTGTAAATGGAATCTTTGAAATTTAGCATTAATTCGAATAAATGCACCGATTATTCCTCTTAGGCATTTTAAAAGAGCCCTGTCAGGGTAGCTCAGTTGATTAGAGAGTCTCCCAGATACACCAAGGTTGCAGATTTGATTCTTGATCAGGGAACATACAAGAATCAACCAATGGATACATAAATAAGTGGAACAAATAGATCTCTCTCTGTCTCTCTCTCTCTCTCTCAAATCAATCAATAGTTGTTGTTTTTTTTTTTGATTATAGAAATACATTGCCTCTGTATGGAGGCTAGAAGTGTGAAATCAAAATTTCAGCAGTGCTGTGCTCTCCCTGAGGGCTATAGGGGAGAATCCCTCCCTGCCTCTTTAAGCTTCTGATGTTTGCTGGCAATCCTTGGTGTCTCTAGGTTTGCAGATGCATCATGCTAGTCACTGTTCAGGCTATCTTTTTTCCTGGGTGTCTTCACATCATCATCTCCCTGTATATGCCTGTGTTCACAAAGTGTTCTCTTGTCTTATAAGGACACTGGTTATATTGAATGAGGAACACATCCTATTCGAGTATGAGCTCATCATAACTCTTCTACAATGACCCTATTTCCAAATAACTTCACATTCTGAGCTGCTTGGGGTTAGAGTTCAATAAATCCTTTTGGGGAAACACAATTCAACTTGTTACGGTGGATTTTTCTTCTTTTGCTATTGTAGGCATTAAAACAATACAAATTCTTGTGTTTACATATCTGTGTACATGTAGGTATTTTTTACCTAAAGTTGCAAAAAAAGGTATTTTGGGGTCAAATGATATGTACCTATCCTAATATTTCAGTAACATAGTTTTAAATTGTGTTCCTAAAAGAATTCATTATTTTATCATCTCCCCAACAGTGAGAGCCAATTTCACCACCTCCCTAAGAACATGTATTATCATTTAAAAAATTTTGTTGGCAAAACTTTGGCTTAGTAAAGAGGTTGATATAATATTTTCCTTTTTGGTCTAAGATTAATTTGAGGTAGATCACAGACCTACATGTAAAAGTTAAAATTGTAAAATTTTTATGAGAAAATATAGGATAATATTTTCATGACTGGGGTATTGACAATGGTTTCTTAGAACATGGAAGAGAATAAATGTAAAATTTTAAGATAATAGAAACTTTTAAAATTAGAAAATTAAAAACCTCTATTCATCAAAAGATACTGTTAATGAAATGAATAGACTTGGTGAAAATAGTCAACAAGCAGGTATGTCTTAAATCAGTGGTAGCCATATATATATATATATATACATATATATAAGTGGGAGCACTACTCAGTTAACTGACGGGTACCAGATGCCAGGCTCATGGCTGGAGAGCACCGCTGTGGCAGTGCGAGCATCTCCCAATCGGGACTGACTGGGTGCAAGCCTGTGGCAGGTGCAACGGGGCCGGGATGAGCGAGAGTGGTGTGGTGCCAGGCCTGGGCTCGGGATCCTCCCTGGCCGCCTGCCACTTTGAGCACTACTACATCCTCCGAGTGGTCCTGGATTGCGAGAGGGTGCAGGCCAGGCTAAGGGACCCCACCGGTGCATGAATCCATGCACTGGGCCTCTAGTGATTTATAAAGAAGTCCTATAATTCAATAAGTAAGATATAAATAATAAAATTATAACGAACAAAATATTTGAACTGACACTTCATAAAAGAAGATATATGAATGACCAAAATACACTTGAAAAAATGCTCAATATCATTAGTCATTGTAGGATATCTTGTAAATTATTAAGTAATTAAAAATTAAAACCAAAATAGATACCAGCAAAAACCTAACAAAGTGACTAAAATTAAAAGGACTGGCAGTATCAAATGCAGGTAAGAGTGTGGAGCAACCAGAAGTTTCTTACACTGCAGTTGGGAGTGTGAAATGGCACACTTTTTGCAGAGTTCTGACAGTTTTTTATAAAACTTAATAGATACCTACATTTGACTCAGCAGCACACATCTAGAATGACCATAGTAACTTTGCTAATTTTAGCCTCAAAACTGGAAACAGACCAGTTGCCCATCCAATAGGAGCATGGATAAACAAACTATAGTATATTTGTACAGGGAAGTGCTACTCCTCAATAACATGGTAAGACAACAACATGGATGAATCTCAAAAGCATTATGTTGAATTAAAGTAGACAGACAAAATGGTACATGCTGATGTTTCCATTTATGTAAAATTCTAGAAAGTACAAAATAATTCATAGTGACAAAAAATAGATTAGGGGTTGTAGAGGGAAGGGTGGTTTTCAAAGTAGCATGAGGACACTTTTGTGGGTAAAAAGAATTTTCAGTATCTTGACTGCAGTAATGGAATGCCATATATATAT
>NW_006287803.1:109212-127697 GCF_000327345.1 Myotis davidii
GTCAGATTTCATCAGATGGTGTGTTTTAAATATGCATAAATTATTGCTCATACATCTCATATGAATAAACTTGTAAGAAAAATGCCAAATAAAAATTGACCTCAAAGTAATAAATAATAAGCATGCTGACGAGTTTAGGGGTAAGTTGTATTGATGCTTGCAACATCCTTAAAATTGTATTATAAAAACAATTTTGATAATGGCTAGATAAGTGGTAAAGTGTATAGAGAAAAATTATAATTATAGAATCTAAATGGAAGGTATATGCATGTTCAAGATTATTTCAGGTTTTTTGCATGATTGAAAAATTTCATTGTAAAAACTGAAATGAAAACATATGATTGCAAAAGTATACTACATTGTAAATGACTGAAAACAAACAATGATTCATTATTTTAAAATGTTCAAAGTTAAGAATTTTGGCAACTCATTAAGTATGATCTATAATAATAAAAACATAATATGCTAATTAGACCTGATGACCTTCTGGACGAAGCTGGGGCTGAGAGGGAAGCCCGGGTCCCAGGTACCAGAAGAAGCCAGTGCAGGCATTGGGAGAAGGAAGGCCTATTCTTGCACAAATTTCATGCATAGGGCCTCTAGTATTTCATAAGCTCAAAAAATCAGGCTTCTTTCTTTCATGATGTCATTTTAGGAAGGCATTGAAATATTGTTTCTTGATTGACTTGGTAATTACTTTGGCCAGAAGTATTAAAAATGATTATTCTAAGAATACATCACTGTATACTGACAGAGAACTGGAAAACATCGACATTTCAGATGAGATGGGTCACGTTTAGGGTGGTATGGCCAAAGACAATATTGACATTTCAAAACCTCAGACTTCAAGCACCTCCATATTCATCCTCTCTTCAAGGATAATATATTCATTAAAGGAAATGTACAAAAGGCTACAACTTGTATTGCCATCAAGATCTGTCAACTATAGTTTCTAAGAAACCATGTACTTTGGTTCATCTCTTCAAGCACTATGTCTCACCTAAAATAATAAAAGTGTAAGATGCTAATTAGACTGGATGTCCTTCCAGAAAAAGCTGGGGCTACAACCATGGGATTGAGGCAGCCACGGGGGCTGTGAGAAAGGCATCGAGGAAGCCGCCATGGCTGCAAGGGAGGAATCCATGCAACTGCCACGGCTGCCAGGGAAGGATCCAGGCAGCCGTGCAGCTGTGAAGGCCTACTCTTGCACGAATTTTGTGCATCAGGCCTCTAGTTTTCACATAAAAAACCCTTCATTTTCACACTTAATGCTTCCACCACCTCTTCTTGGTAAACACCAAGTTTTTGACACAGGATCCAATCTTCACTTGGTCATGATCTCCAGGGAAACTGTTTAGACTGAATCTGGCATACAATGGGCACTAAATGCATATTTGTGTGTTTTTCTATTGTTGTTTGTTTATTTATTTATTTTTATTTTTTTAATTTATTGGTGTGACATTGATTAATAAAATTATATGGGTTTAAAATGTACAATTCTATAATACATTTACACAATGGAATACTACTTGGCCATAAAAAATAAGGAAATCTTACATTTTATGGTAAGATGGATCTGGAGTGTCTTATGCTAAATTAAATAAACGAATCAGAAAAAGACAAATACCATATGATTTAATTTATATGTGTCATCTCATGAATAAAATAAACTAACAAACAAAATAGAAACAGACTCATATACAGAGAACAACATATTGACAGCTGACAGATAGGAGGGATGTTGGAGGATGGGTAAAAAAACTGAAGGAATTGCATCAATGCACATTTGTTGAATTCATAAATGAAATAATCTTCTCTTATTTTTTATTTAGGTATTCCTTTCCCAAACCAATATCACTTGTAATTCTATGAGCATTTTGAGAGGAAATTCATGGGCATGATATATATCTAGATAAAATTGGTATAAAAAAAGACATGTGATTTAAAATTAACCAGTTTTATATCTATTTCCTATTTCTACCATTTACTGGATATGTGGTTTTGATTAAAATGACAATTCTTTCTGAATTTCATTGTTTTCTGGAAAATGTGAGTAAATGTTTTTTTTTTATAAAATGGCCATCTGAAAAAAAAAATAAAATGGCTATCTGAATTAAGTAAAATATGAAATAATCTGCTCTATCATGTATTAAATCTGTGAGGGATATGATATATCATTCCTCTTTCTGGAAATAAAAATCTTGATTTGAAAGTCAAATGAGGACAGGCCAGTTCAATTATCTATTTAGGATAATATTTGAATGGCATGTTTAACTAACAGATTTATAAAGACAACAAAAGATTTGTTGGAACTAATAAAACCTCCATTAAAGAGAAATAGCTTAATCTGGCCTTACAAACAGCAAGAGTAAATACCTTTCAGTCAAGGTTTCATTGACTTTCTCCTTAACCTAATATAACTAAAAGCTTAGATTCTTTTCTGGTAGTCTTGATTCTTTGCTTCTAGTCTTTTTCAAGCATGTTCTGTTGATGACTCTTCTTCTAGGAGATTCGCATTCTATGTTATTCTTCCCTCTGTTAATATGTGAGTATTCCTGATATATTTATCTCTATGTGGCTTTATAAATATTTTTTCTTTTCTATTTAAGAACTTGGTGTCTTTTGTACACGTGCCATATTCAATAGTTCACCCAAACAGAAAGCATTTTTCATCTGCTGTGCCATCTGAAGGAATTTTTTAAGCCTTTGATAGGTAAAGATTATTTTCTTATTGTGGTCTAAAATGAAATCTATAATGCCTTCAGGATGGAACAAAAACACCACCATATATTCTCTGTAAAACCAGTTGCTATTTATTCCTGGCTAGGATAGCTAATCTCTTGCTCCTGTTTAAGTATTTCTTGCCTACTATTACTTAGTCATAAATTAAAAGCACCTACCATAATACTTATTAAATAATAAGTAGTCAATAAATGTTATCTCCCTCTCCTCCTGCCTGTCAGCATATGGCTGGGTATATGCTGGATATAAAACTTAAGGCTTTATATTTCATGATAATTAAGTTGACAGAAAAAGAGAACAAAAATCCATAATGAAAAGGGTACCAATAAAAAAAAAGTATAGAAAATAAATTATTGTGAAATTTAAAATGCCTATTATGACATTTTCTCAATAATTACAAATATATACAAAAGTATCATCTATCTCTGCTCCACTTACAATTGAAGCAAGACTTAAGGGCTATAACATTTCAAAGATCTTGCATCTGTCTAAACGTCCTTGATCTTGCCACAGAGTGATCTTTCTAAAATGCAGATTTTATCATTTCACTGACCTGTTTAAAATTCCTATGGATAAAATATAATAGAATTGAATGACATAAGCTCCTTGACAATATAAAATTCCCGGTATCTTCAGTATTCTTTCTATAAGCCTTCATTATTGACCCCCCCGCCATTCATCCATAATGACTAGTTTTGTTTTCCAGTATGTTGATGCTTTAAATATAATTGCTTTTTCTGTTAGGTGTACCACCTGAACCAATATTCTGGCTCAAGACTGAAAAAAGTCTTACTTATGTTTCAAGAGTTATAACTTCACCAATTTGATTATTCAATTTCTCCTTTATAGTGCCCAATTACCACGTAAATTGTTCACTTGTATGATAACACATAAAACAAATAACTGTAATTGGAGTATTAGTAAATTGTAACCATTGCTTTAAACTCATACACATATGAAGGCTGGGAAGTTTAGAAATGGTTTTCCTTCTAACAGTCATAATCATTCCCACCATGCCTCCTTTGGATATCCAGGATTCCACTCTGTTTTGGGAGCCTCACAGCTATAATACCACTGAAAGAAATCTGTTCATATAGCCATATGAAACAGGGTTGATCAAGTTAATCAATCATGAGTAGTTCTTATTTCAGCTGGCAAATTCAGAGAGCTGTCATGGATGGCTCTCAATAGTGATAGAAACAGAGAATGTGACTATTCATCACAGGTGAGTACCACTTCACATTTGTGCAGCTTTCTGGTACTGTAAACAATAGTGCTCAGTAGACTTTCTGCACCTAATCACTCCCATTCCTCTTCCACCAGGTCTGATGCCTTTCTTGCCAGCTCCTGCAGCCCTACTTAGTCTTGCTGTATCAGCTACTCCTCTCTTTCCCAGCTCAGGGACCCTGCTCCAAACTCTTTCTAAAGATTAACTATCCTAAGCTTTTGTTGATTCTTTCTTTAATCTTTTGAAGTGGTATAAACTCAAGGTTTTTCAAATATCAGGCCTTTGATCGTCAAGTTCCTTTTATCAAAGCAAGCCCCTATTTTAAAAATGAAAGTTTTGGCTTCCAAAATGATTGTCTGTGATCTAGGTTTTGTTTGTTTGTTTGTTTTTTTGTTTTGTTGTTGTTGTTGTTGTTCTAAAAAATAAAAATTGTTAAAGCAACCTTAATTTTTCTTGCAGCAATATGATTTTTTGTGACTAAGAAAGAGGAACACATAACTGAAAGAGCAGGAAAAAATCACATAGACATTAATATTTCAAATTTTCTCAGTAGCTGGTTGTTTTGTTAGATATTTTAAGAAGCAATCAACCAAAGAAATAATAGCTTTCCCTTTATAAAAACAAAACAACTATTCTTATGGAAGACATAATAAAATGTATTTTTTCACTGATAAACTAAAATATATACTCAGTTTCATTCAGTTTTTTCATAACCAGTAAGTTAATTAAACTCCATTTCAATGACAGCACATTAAACCAGACCTGTTATCGTAACTCTCACTTGATATGGTGTCTTCAAATCCCCTTCTGCTCTTCATGTCTGGACAAGTCTTACATGTAGGTGAGATCCATTTATTCCCTCCAATGGTGTTAGGATTCAGCTTCTGAGATTCAGACAGATAATTATTATCAGTGAAAATCCATTAACTTCACCCATATAATTTATTTTAGATGGGCTTTTGAGGAATTAAATGATGAAAAAGTTTGGTCATATTTATGCTTATTTCCAAATAATTAGACAATAATTGGACAAGAGGAATGAAACATCTTAAACCCACTGGTATTGTTGTAAACTTACATCTGTTAAACTGATGATTTTAAAAAAAAACACACTCATTTTTATTATCTCCTTTACTGATTCTTAAAATAAAACTCGTGTGTAGTTTTGAAAGTCAATTCTGTGCCAAGTTTTAAATAGCAGTATTATCCCAAATTGGCCATACAGGCATAAAGAACACCTGTATCTTTATTGTTATTTATTGATATTAACATTTACTTTTAATTATATCTTAACCATATGTGTATTTTTAATAGAGTGCTATTAAATTTCAGAAAATGCTTGATGAAGCTATTAAAGAAACTTTATGGTTCAGCTAATTTTATACTAAATTGTCAATATTCAACAGTATTCTCAAATGCAAAACTATCAGGTTTTTTATTTGTTTTTATCATGTTTTTATACTAACATTTAAAAGGCAAATAAATATGCCAGGTAGATATGTTTATAATGTCATAGCTTGTGCAGAAACTCTTACCAGATTCTATTTTATTATTTAACTTAGATTTCCTAACTTTGCTATTAATCAAAATTACAAAAAATCTGTTATGCTTATGTATTTCAATTAATTTAAAAAAATCAGCTGCCACTAATATTATTTTACATCACAATCACACTGTTAAAGTCAAGATAAATTACAAATAATGACCAGATTTTAGGGAAGTCAACTAGTATTTTCCTTAAAATTGCTTTATATTGATTACATATTCTACAGAAAAATATTTTTTTCCTAAAAATATTTCCCTAAAAATATTTTTTTAGACCCTTTGTAAAACCTCCTTATTCCTTAAACATGTTTGTGCTGAGAGTGCTGAAGAACAAATGAGTTACCAAATTTAGTAAGTATAATGTCTGCTTCACTTCAGCCCATTATCCCCATGAAATAGATATTACTATCTTGGAGCTTCAATGAGTATTTTTTTGGGTTGTTCTAAGAAAGCCTAGGACACAGAAATCATGGCCCTATGATGACTGTTTCTGCACAAAGTTCATAATATTGTCATTTATCTTATAAAACAAATGTTTTTGTCACAGAAAATCAAATTATTCCATTAGAAAAACTAAGAAGTCACAATGATAAGGTAAGTTGACAGAACTAAAAATCCCAATACAAAAATATACTCTGTTTCTGAAACATGCCTACCTCTTTTGATTCAAGGCAGGCACATGGTGGTATGATGCCACCATGCACAAATTTTTAATTCATTCTATAGGCTAACAATTTGAAATATATCAGATTCCTTCAGACTTATAAAATTTAGTCTAGCAATAATGCTAGCTATTTTCTAAATACACTAGCTAGTTCCCCCTTATCCACAGTTTCATATTCCATACTTTTAGGGTCAACAATGGTCCAAAAATATTAATGGACAATTTCAGAAATAAACAATCCATAAGTTTTAAATTGCATTCCGTTTTGAGTAGCATGATGAAATCATGCATCATCCCACACTTTTCCTGCCTGGGATGTAAATCATCCATTTTTCCAGTGAATCCTCAATGTACATACAGTACAATAAGGTATTTTGAATGAGAGGGAAACCATATTCACATAATTTTTGTTACAGTACATTGTTATAATTTGTCTATTATATTATTAGTTATTGTTAATCTCTTACTGTGTCTGATTTATAAATTAAACTTTATCATAAGAATGTATATATAGGAAAAAAACCCATCATATATAGGTTTCAGTACTATCTACCCTTTCAGGCATCCATTGGGGGTTTTATCTCTTGCAGATTAGGGTAAACTACTATAATGATGTAAAGCAAGCTAACCTAAAACTCACTGGACAATAAAAACAAGCACTTATATATCATGCAACTGAGGTTTCTCTGGGGATCATTTGGTCTAGTCTGGGTTTGACTGAGCTTGGCTCCCATCTTCAGGTAAGATTAAGGCCTACCTTATATGTCTCCTCTTGATCCAGAGACCTATGCATTACAAGAAAACACCCCTAATATGTAATACTAGAGGCCAGGTGCACAAAATCCATGCACGTCTCAACTCAGCCTGCACCGGCAGTCGAACATCCCTCTCACAATCTAGGACCACTGGCTCCTAACTGCTCGCCTGCCTGCCTGCCTGATTGCCCCTAACTGCTTCTGCCTGCCAGCCTGATTCCCCCCTAACTGCTCCCCTGCCAGTCTGATTGACACCTAACTTCTCCCCTGCTGGCCTGATTGCCCCCAACTGCCCTCCCCTGCCTCCTCCGCCAAGACCTGCCTCCTCCATACTGCATAGAGCCATGGGACCTCCAGGCCTCACTGCAAGGAGCGGCCAGCAGGCCCTGCCTCTGTGTGCATGTGGCCATCTTGTGGCAGCCCTTTTGTGGTGGCCATCTTGTGGTGGCCATGTTGTGGTGATGTCGCATGAGGGTGTGACACCACCTAGGCTTTTTTATATAAGATGGAAACAAAAATGTGCTCACATTCAAAAGAGGAAAAATGGGAGACACATAACATCATCTGGTTTATAATAATTCTTAAATCCTACTGACAAATGTTGCTAAATAATTCTACCTGGAGATAGGGAATGTTCTTAATGAGGTCCTTGTTATACTCCCTGGGAGTGGGTCCTCACTCCATTGTTCTCTGTGGCACTTAGCTACCTCAAGATTCTTCTTCCATTATCTTGGTCTGCACTGAAGAGGGCATTGAAAAATATTACCTTTTTTGGCATAAAAACTTTTTTACTACCTCTTTTAGGGTGGCATTGGTTCACAAAACCATATAGGTTTCAAGTATACAACCCACCTTATCTGTGTCTATGTGTTATATCTTTATCTATCTATATCTATATCTATATCTATATCTATATCTATATCTATATCTATATCTATATCTATATCTACCTATACCTATATATCTTTATACCTATATCTATCTATCTATCATCTATCATCTATACACACACACACACACACACCATAACAATCTTTATAATATACTAGAGACCTATAAATGCTTATTCCCTTCACCTTCTTTTATCCAGCTCCCCAGACCCCTTCTCTCTGACAGCTGCCAGTCTGCTCCATGTATCCAGCATAAAATCTTTTTGTCTCTTTACTGCCAGTAGAAATTTAGATGTGAAACAATCTTTTTTAATATAAAGAGTGTGCCTAACTTGGATTTTCTTGTATTTGCTTTATTACATGGAAACTCGATGAGTAAACAATATTCACCATGAGTTTGCTTACCAAACCATGCCACTCTGTAACTTCTAACAAGTATTTATCCCTCACTTATACATCTGTGAAATGTTTGGCATTTGGATGATTTAGGCTGGTTTCATCTGAGCTTGGCTTCAGGCCTCAGATTGAGTTGAGGTCCACTACACATGCCTGCAATTCTTGAGAGACTAGCAGATTATTACGGCTAGCTGGGTAGGTTTTTTTCATGGAGATAGCAAAAGATTAAGAGGAGATGATCAAATATAAAAGAACATTCCAAGCCTCTTCTTTTGTCATATCCACTCAAATCACATTTGCCAAATCAAGCCACACAGCCAAAACCATTTTGAGTTTGAAAGAAGCTAACTAAAGATGGGGATTATGATGGTAGCATTTACAAAAAAGTCACAATGCCCTAGTATATTTGATTTCTGTTTCATTATTTGTCTGAATTTAAAAAGTTCAAAATTACTAAGATTCAATATTGGGCTACGTTTAATGCACAATAATAATCCATCATACATTTATAACAATTCATCATTTATAATGAATCTGCATATATTATATGTCATATAATAGTTATAACAATTTAGTAAAGTAGATTAAACTGGTGCAATCATATAATTTTACAAAAGAGTAACTTAGACACACATGACCAGAATGTGGCAGGTAGGATTCAGATCTTCTGAGCCACTGCCCACTATCTAGTATTAAATCTCTTCTTAGGAGTGATCACTGTCGCTTTTCATAATCGGTATTTGAAGAGTATCATGTCAACTTGTCATACATATTTAAATATCTTTACTTCTGATCTGTGGAAGAAAGGTTATGACCCTAAGTCACTGGTTTTAGTGGAGTGTGTCAAAGTGTGATGGGCACATCTCAGCTAAATCAACTATGAATGTTTGGTGGTGGGGGCCAACAGTGTTTTAAAGATATCCAGGAGATGCCATGTAAGAAGAGTTTGGCAACCACAGTCCTTAATTCCTTTTCCTAAGAAAACTAGTCTATACATATGTAAATTTGTTGGTCCAAGCGTGATCATTTTTATTTATAGCATATAGGGAAAATTTACACTGAGTGTCCAGGTTATTATGACCACCTGAGGTTTGTAGGCAAATTAGCTATAATTTCGCACTGAAGTTGCTAGAGGGCCAGGCCATTATAAATAGGGAAGCAGGTTGTTTACCACGACGGTAGAAGTGATTTTTTTCTGAAAATATGGGTAAACGATGTGATTTAACAGCCTTTGAACATGGAATGATTGTTGACACTCGAACCATAGAGCGAGTATCAGCAAAGCAGCGGAAGGCCTGTTTGAACACCTTTTCTGTCTGCAGTTACCAAGATAAAACGTCTCCAATTCATACAGGAACACAAGGATTGGACAGTTGAGCATTGGTACTGTAGCATGCGCATTGCCTTGTTGGAAGAAGCCATCTCCATTGGGATATGCTATCAACATGATAGGATGAACTTGATCAGCAACGATACTTAGGTATGTTGTGCTATTCAGACATTGTTCCACACAAATTAAAGGGCCCAAATCATGCCAGGAAAATATGCCCAAAACCATAACACTGCAAGGCTACATAGATAGACATGTACAAATTTTGGGCTTCTTAATCTGAATAAATATAGGACAGGAGAATATTGTTTTACTAGGAGACCAGCCCATGATTTAAAATCGCGTGGTGCCGCCCTGCCTTGACACCCGAACATTTGCACACAGAGTTCCAGTGTGCCTGGTCCAGCCCCCAAACCTTCTGGCCTTCTCTGGCCACTTCAAGCCCTGCCCTCAGTCCCTCGAGTTGCCTAGGGCTGGTCCCGCCTTCTCTGGGCTCCTCCCCTCTTCCCCCCAATCTCCGGAGCTATGTGGTGGCTCGGCTCTGTCATGGCGCTGGAGGAGAGTGTGGAAGCCTCCTGCCTGCTGTGCTGGGCTCCTTACCCTGGCAGATGGGCCATGGGGCACTCAGAGTGAGAGCGTTGGGTGGCAAAGGACTGGTGAGGTGGGCACTATGCACTCTCACCCCTGCCCTCCCCAGCACAGGATGGTCCCGCCTCCTCCAGGCACTTACGTCGCCATCTTGGTTCTTCTCCAATTCCTCTATTTCTTAGAAATCTCTCAATCAGAATTTAGTTAATAAGTGAGTTGAATGAATTGCTTTCAATTATTTTATTCTTGAATGCTTAATTTCATGAATATATAAGCACTACTAAGAAGGACATACGCAGTAAAATATATCCCTTTTGGTTGATAGAAAAATATACTGATTATTTAAGTGGCAAAAAGGTAAAATAATGTGACTCAAGATGATTTCTTAATTTAACTAAATTCTATAAGACAAGGAAACAGTAAAAATGTGTCTTCTCAAACACTATGAACAAATTTAAAAATAATTATTTCTGAAATGAATTATCTTAGTACAGATGGGATGTTGGTTTGGCCCATTAACAGATAGATATTTTCACTTGTTTTTTATTCTCCTATTTAAAAATAAATTGAACGAAAGCCTCTGAAATGTGGTGCTTTGACTTTGTCAACATTATCTATACTAATAAAGAGCTAATATGCTAATGGTTGATACTCCATAACAGGAAACAACTAGGTCATTAGCATATTAGCTGGGGCATTGCTCCAGAGATGGGGCGGATATGGGGAGGTGCACAGAGGAGGAGGACCATCCTGTGCTGGGGAGGGCAAGGGTGAGAGTGCATAGTGCCTACCTCACCAGCAACGATACTTAGGTATGTTGTGCTATTCAGACATTGTTCCACACAAATTAAAGGGCCCAAATCATGCCAGAAAAACATGCCCCAAACCATAACACTGCCCCCACCAGCTTGAAAGGTTGTACTCATGCATGTGGGGTGCATGCTTTCATGCTGTTTCTGCCAAATTCTCACCCTGCCATCTGCATGACGCAACTGGAAACGTGATTCATTGGACCACATGACTTTTTTCCAATGCTCGACTGTCCAATCCTTGTGTTCCTGTGCAAATTGGAGACATTTTATTTTGGTAACTGCAGACAGCAAAGGTGTTCTAACAGGCCTTTGGCTTCCATATCCCATATGTTGTAGTGTACGACTAATTTGCCTACAAACATCAGGTGGTCATAATAATCTGGACACTCAGTGTATATATCTATCTTTATCTATTATCTAGGTCATGTGTAGAATGGCACATAATTTCTACTATCAACAGCATCAAAGCTTCAGGGTTTATGACAATACCCTGTTTGATTCATAAAGAACTATAAAGAGTCCAAGAAGAAGGAAATTTCAGCCTTTTATGAAGTCAGTAAAGACTTCCTAAAGAAGGAAACAATTGAACAAATTGTCTAGGATTTACATTTTGAATCACCCTGGTAAACTGTGTGCTTTTTATTTATAACCTAATGTTTATGTTATCATTTTATTTCCAATGTTAAAGCTTGGGGATTAGTAGAGGACAACCTAACAGAACCTTGTTAATATTTCATTTTTAGAGGGCTAAGGGTTTATTATAAGGCTGATGGATTCTCTCTCTCTCATCTCTCTCTCTCATCTCTCTTTTTTTCTCATAAAGCCAGCATAAATCAGGGGCAGAGTGTTTTCTCTCAGGAAGGCAGGCGGAACAAGAGCAAAATCAACATAGTTCAGCTTCCTCTAGAAACAGCAAACAGAAAACCCACTGGACTTATGAAAAGATTCTATAGGTCACATGCAAACCTGGAGTTTTCAGAGTACTGTAAATATATTTCTAAAGGCACAAGACCAGTTTTATATTTTCAACATAAAGGTCCTTGCTTATTAGTACTTATGATGTAGTCAATAAATATTTCTGATATACATTTGCAGCAAGATAAGAAAAGATAGATGAATGAATGGAGGGGTGGGGAGAGAGGGATGGAGAGAGAGAATTGTAGATAATATTTATTTTTCATTCACCTTTCTAGACATTCAGGTCGAGACAGTGATTTTCATCATTCAATTCCCAACTACTAGCATGTTGTCTGAATCATAAAAAGGTATAAAACAAAATCTCTTGAATAAATGCCTAAATAAGAATCAAGAACTATTATAAAACCAACACTCCGTAATGCAAATCTTGAATATCAAGAATGATTTTATGAATGTGAGAAGTTTAAGAAATTAAAAATAACATTGGACACCATGGAGTCCTCAGTTGTATTCTACTGACAGTTCACTATCCACCCAGACACCCACAGAGTATTTCAGAAAAAGTGATATGTATTCAATAAAAATTTGGAACTTATAAGGTATTCATTATGGCTACATTTATGATCAATATTGGTAAATATTTCATGGACATGTGAAAATTATGCCTAAACATCTCCTTTGAATTCCATTGTGGTTGGAATAAAGCCAACCTTGTTGCAATGACCTAGTAAGGTCTGTATGTACTGTCTCTTGCCTACCTAACAGGTTGTGCTCTCTTGAATGCAGACTCTGAGACAAAGTTTAATGTGCAGTATGCTTATTATGGAATGCCCTGGGGATTATCACCTGTAGAAAGGAAAAGGGAAAAGCAGGATTGGGCAGAGAGAGAAGTGGAGCTCTGATACAGCTTAGCTAATCCATTGGGGTGCTCATGAGACTATATTCACCCATCAGAGTTGTCTTGCATTGAGCCAGGTGACGGGGCCTTCATACTCCTATCTTGGTCTGTTATATGAAGTGGAACCACCTTGAGAAGGGGATGCCTTGAGAGAGACAGCTCTCTGTAGTTGATCCCTGAAGGGACTGAGAACTAAAAGCTGTCATCTTACCCCTGACTCCTTGCTTTCTCCACACTGCCTTTCTATCCAGTTTCTGCCTAAGGATCGAGTTCTGATTCATTGTATCACCCTTAATACTTTTATCATAGATCTTACAGCAAAATTTAAAATTTATTTTCTTCTTTACTATTTTGTCTCCCCAGTTTAAATGTAAGCTTCATGCAAATACAGACCATGTCAGTTTAGTCACTAATTTTTTCCCCATTCGGCAGAGCAGGCACTCGATATATTTTTGTTGAATAAATAAATCTTTAGTTGAGTTTCCATATTGTATTCATTTCTTTGATTAGATTTTGTATACTTCATAGAGCAAATTTTGCAAGGAGTTTAATAAAGGCCACAACCATAATGTAGATTTGTCAAAATTTTCCTTTTATTTCTAGGAGAATTTTTCTTATGTATTTTACAATTACATCCTTTGTCACATAAAAGTTTATTACTGTTATATGTAATTACATAATCTTTTTAAAAAATATATTTTATTGATTTTTTACAGAGAGGAAGAGAGAGGGATAGGGAGTTAGAAACATCGATAGAGAGAAACATTGATCAGCTGCCTCCTGCACACTCCCTACTGGGGATGTGCCCTCAACCAAGGTACATGCCCTTGACCAGAATCAAACCTGGGACCCTTGAGTCCACAGGCCGATGCTTTATCCACTGAGCCAAACCAGTTTGGGAAACATATCATCTTTTTGATGATGCCAAAATATCTTTCCTTGTCATATTTTATGCATTTGGCTTTCAAGTCAATATTCTTTCTGATACTGAATTTTATCTATGTTCATGATATTTCTTTTCAAATAGCGTACTCACTGTCTGGAAGTTTATAAGATTGTCTCTCAACTTAGAACTTGAGGAGTACTTCCAAATGGAAAGCTTAACTTTTCTTTAGTTCATGGACATTTCTATTATTTTAATTACTCATATATTCAATAAATACCCATTAACACATGGGTATTATAATAACCATGTTATTATAATGGAGACACAGATACAGACATGAAGCCAAGTATCGTAATCCAGAATTACATAATTATTTAGGTTGTCCTGCAAACAATAAAGAGAAATTATCAGATCTGTGGTGGTTTAGGGGAAAAAATCACTTTGTGTCTTTCCTGATGTCATTACTCAAAAGTATATTCCAGCTAGCCATAATAGGATTCAAATGAAGAATTCAAGAATGGAGAGAAAAGATGTGGTATTAAAAGAATGATGATGCAGGTATTCTTTGATGAACCACTAACAAAATAAGGGCATTTATTACGTTTTTGGTGGAGAAGGCTTCTGTAAGCACAAAAGCAATATTAAAAAAAAAAAAAAGGAAAAGACCGGTGTGTATGAATAGCAGCAGTAAAAGTATAAACTTCTGTGGTATAAAACAATAAAATCCATATGCAAAACTAGAATTTATTCATAGCAATGAGTTCAATGTAAATGTTGGAAGATAAAGTTGAAGAAAGATACTAAATAATAGAATAAATAATGAAATTAAAAAATAAAAGGAGTAGTAAACATAAATTACACAAAGATAGCACTTAAAATGTGCAGGCACAATTCTAAAGGCTTTTCATTATTTCTCTAAAAGTTTCTCTATCCATTTAATTGAAGCTCCAGAAAAGGGAGGCAGAGACAGTTTTGAAGGAAATAACACAAGAATTTTTCTGTCACTGAAAGATATATTTTCCACCAAGTACTCAAAACAACAGAAGAATTAACTTCCAAAGAAGAGCACAACCATTTTACATTTCCTCCAGGTTTTTGGTTTTGTTTTTTTTTTTTTTAACAAATAAAGCATGGCAGACTTGAAACTCCTGAATGTTCCTCTCCAAACTCATTCCTTTCCCTCCTTCTTCACTTCTCAGAGTAAACCACTATCCAGAATTATTGGTACAAATTTCTAGAAGTGATTTTATGCTATGATTAAGTAGATATTTACACCCAAGCAATCAATTTGTGGGTTTTTTCCAATTTGTTGGTAAAATATTTATTTCTGTAATGTCCTACAAATTCTGCTTTTATGCAATATTGTGTTCTTGTTTTCCATGTTAAATTTTTAATTGTTGCCCTAACCGGTTTGGCTCAGTGGAGAGAGCGTTGGCCTGCAGACTGAAGGGTCCCAGGTTCGATTTCGGTCAAGGGCATGTACCTTGGTTGCGGGCACATCCCCAGTAGGGGGTGTGCAGGAGGCAGCTGATTGATGTTTCTCTCTCATCGATGTTTCTAACTATCCCTCTCCCTTGCTCTCTGTAAAAAGTCAATAAAATATATTAAAAAAAATACCAATACATTTTTAATTGTTGTTAATTTTAAATACTTGGGCTGAGAGCAGAATGCTCTGAAAGATTTGTGTTAGCTTCCTTCTTATGCCTCACCTGTATCAATAGCCCTAGACTCATTTACCTCATTTACTCTCCTCTCTCTCTCTCTCTCTCTCTCTCTCTCTCACTCTCTCTCTCTCTCTCTCTCTCTCCCTCTCATTTTCTTTTATTGGGAGTTTTAAATCACTTTGATGTATAGGAGATGCTCAGTATGGTAATTCTTAAGACCAATACTGATTTTCTTATAGATAGCATAAGTGGCAACACTATACTTACTATTAATTACATTAATCAACACGGTATTGAGATATGCTTCTAGATATTCAAAATCTACTTGATGAAATGAGCTTAAGGTTTTCCAAAGTGAGATCTGTGGTAACTTGCTTCCACAGTATATTAACTAGCTTTAGTCTCAAATAGATTCTGTGATGACATGGGTTTGAGAAACACATATGTTTGAACAACATTTAATAAATTTCTATAGGAGGGACTATTCAGAGCCTTCACTGTGTTCTTATTAAATAGAAACAACCTAGAGGGTTATAATATAAGATACACCATTTCACAAACTCATCTGGAGAGAGAGACAGAAACATCAGTGATGAGAAAGAATCATTGATCGACTGCCTCTTGCATGCCTCCTACGGGAATGGAACCCTGACCTCCTGGCTCCTAGGTCGATGCTCAACCACTGAGCATACCAGCCAGGCATTCCTAGGAATTTTTTATGCAAACTCCCTCAGCTGAGATATTCCTTTGGAACATTAGCTGCTGCCTGTGGGAACAGGGACAGCCCTTTTTGTATCTACGCTTTCCTACTAGTGTCAATACGGCTTCTTCTGCAAATCCTTATTTATAAGACTTCTCTTCAGTTGATTATTCAAGTTGATTGTTCTATATTTTCATTGTAATTCCAATTTGAGATCTGTGATGAGTGTAGCATCTACCTATTCCGCCACTATCTTAGACCTCAATAGTAACTTTACTTGATAAAAATAAATTATTTTTTCCAGAAATAAAATGTTACAAAAGTGTAAATATGTTGGTGTTGCAATGTTTTATTCTTTTACACTCTAAAAAACTATTTTGAAAAATTTTCCCCAAAGTATACTATAAAGTTATAGAGACATGTGAGTCAGGGCAATTCATTTCCTTACTAAAATGTAAAGAAAATCTGATCAATTTGCCTTGAGTAGGGATTAAAGGCCTTCTGCCTCGCTTCCTGCACTTGTCTCTACTTTTCCCAGTATTAACAATATTACTTATAACTTTACTTACGAACTCTAACTAATTATTTGGAAAAGAAATAAAAATAATTGATTGAAACACATTTTTTAAAAATGAACACAAGAAATTCTGCTAATGTAGGCCCCATTACTTATATAGCTTAAGTACATTTAATAACATTCTGAAAACCTATGCTGTAATGCTTTCCTCTCTGTGAAAATTTCTCTTAATAGTATATTTTTTCTAAGTCTACTTTAAGTCCTTTTTGATGAAAAAGAAACTCCAGAATAGTCTGACCCAATCATCGTGCTGAGAAAAATCAATGATGCTCTCTAACTACTCCAAGTGCCCGCTTTCGTTCCTTTAGTATAACTAAATTTTAAACCTATAATCTCCCTGATATGCTCTGTTCTATCATGAATATGTTAGTTCAGAAAGAAAGAAAAGTAAAATCATGCAAGACAAGCCAACTATTAGAATCATGCAGTGATGCTCATTCTTGCATAAGATAAATGAAAATTCTAACTGGTGACACTGTTGCATAAGTGTTTATCCAAATAAAATGGAAAATATGCATGTAGCATGAAAAATAAAGCTAATTCCCAGGAGCAATGGGACAAAATTACTTATATGTCAGCAACAAATATTATACATTGCATATTTCATTGATGATTCTTAACCATAATGTCAATCTATTACCAGCCATGCTTAACTATTACTGCATGCAATGTTCATATTTTTCTCCTCCTATTAATTCTGGATGCCAGTGCAATGCAAGAGACACACACAACATTTCAATATGGAATTTCTGGTGAAAATATATTTCTTCCCTACTTTATTTTTAATATGAAATCATACCAGAATTTACATATATGTCAAAGGAATTATCATGATCTATCATCTACTTATCTACCTATTGTGTATGCAAATACTAGTGCAAACAAACTATAAATTTACAAATGTGTTAATGTTTATAGATATGGAAGTAGAAAACTAGATAGGTGTCTATAGATATGTTACTACATTGAGGGAACATTTAAAAATATATAATTTTCATTTTTTATCCAAAACTTAATAAATTAGGGAGAATTAAAATATTTAAATTCTTATACCAGGCTTATTTCAGGAAGGAAAAGAAAGCCCTCACCAGGTAGTAGAATAGCAAATATTTAAACATGTGGGCGGACACAAAAATACAAACAAAACTGTGAAATAACCCAGAGATTTTCAACATCAGGAAGTTCTTACCCCTTCTAGGAATGGAGGGATAAAGTGACTGAATTCTCACAAAAATTAACTCAAAATGAATTTAAGATTTAAATGTATAACCTGTAGCCATAAAACACTTAGAAGAAAACAGAAGGAAAATGTTCCTTGACATTGGTCTTGGCAATGATTTCTTTTTATATATTACACCAAACGTACAAGCAATAAAAGCAAAAGCCAAAATCAACAAGTGGGACTACATCAAGCTTCAGAATTCTGCACAGCAATAGCAACAATCAGCAAAATTAAAAGGTGACCTACAGAATGAGAGAATATATTTGAAAACTGCATATCTGATAAGGAATTAATATTCAAAATATATAAATAACTCATGCAACTCAATAGCAAAAAATATTAAATAATCCAATTTAAAAATGGGCAAAGGACCTGAGTGAACATTTTTTTCAAAGAAGATATGTAAATGACAACAGCTAATTAAAAAAAAAATTGTTCCACATCACTACTACTCAGGGAAATGCAAGTCAAACCCACAAAGCCTCACACCTATTAGAATTGCTATCATCAAGAAGACAAGAGATAACAAGTACTGGCAAGGATGTAGTGAAAAGGGAACCCTTGTGCATTTTGTTAAGAATGTAACTTGTTACAAGCACTATGGAAAACAGTATGTAGGGTTCTCAAAAATTTTAAAATAAAACTACCATATGATTCTGCAATTCCACTT
>NW_006287803.1:127861-128604 GCF_000327345.1 Myotis davidii
ATTTCTGACAACTTGGATAAAATATTGCTAAGTGAAATAAGTCAGACACAAAGGATGAATATTACATGATTTGACTTATATGTGGAGTATAAAACTGAAAACCTAAGTAATAGAAACAGTAGATTGGTCATTGCTGGGGTGGAGGCAGGAGATGGAGGAAATGTGTGAAGGTGTACAAACTTAGTTATAGCCTGGCTGGCATGGCTCAGAGGTTAAGTGTTGACCTGTGAACCAAGAGGTCATGGTTTGAGTCCTGGTCAGGACACATGCCTGAATTGTGAGCTCTATCCCCAGCAGGGGGCATGCAAGAGGAAGCCAATCAATGATTCTCTCTCATCATTGATGTTTCTCTCTCTCTCCTCCTCCCTTCCCCTCTCTGAAAGCAATAAAAACAGTAAGTTTTTTTAAACTTATCTAATTTATTTATAAAATTATTTTTAAGATTTAGTCCAAATATTCTATGTGGGGAAAATGCCATTCTACTTTCTAGATATTGTATAGCAAGCATGTCAAACTCAAAGGCTATGGTATATATCCCAAGAAAATAAAATTAATATATTGAATAAATATCTGCACCACCACTCCCACCATTGCAGCATTATTTACAGTAGCCAAGACATGAAAGCAACCTAAGTGTCTATCAGTAGACAAATGGATAAAAAAGATGTAGTACATGTATAAGTAGAATATTACTTGGCCATAAAAAAGGAATGAAATCTTACCATTTGTGACAACATGGATCA
>NW_006287803.1:128641-137469 GCF_000327345.1 Myotis davidii
GCTCATGGTTCAATGCCTGGTCAGGGCACATGCCCAGGTTGGGGGCGTGCAGGAGTCAGCCAATCGATTATTTTCTCTCATCATTGATCTCCTCTTTTCTCCCTCACTCTTCTCTGAAATCAATAAAAATATTTTTTTCCAAAAAAATCTTTTGGTTATAAGATGAATAAGTTTTGGATATCTAATTTATAGCCTAGTAATTATAGTTAACAATACTATATTGTGAAAGTTGCTGAGAGTATAGGTCTTAAAAGTTTTCACCAGAAAATAGTTATAAGAAATGATGAATGTGTTAACGAACGTTACCATAGTACTCATTTTGCAATAGATTTGTATATCAAATCATCACATTGTACACCTTAAACTTACAAAATGTTATGTTAATTATATCTCAATAAAGCTAAAAAAATTTTAAAAATAAAAGGGATGTGTAAGAAGTAGTATTAAAGTAACACAGTTGGGGCTGAGAAGTATGAGCAATAACCATGAATGAAGAGCCTTTCTTTGAAAGCTAGAATCACAGAGGAAACATGTTGCAGAAGAAGCAATTCATGTAGACACTGCTTAATCAGAGAGAGGCAGTAGAAATATTCTGATTTATTTCTTCCTACTTTCTTCTAATTCCCTGCCAGTACTTCTTAGTTGAATATAACAAGAATCATTTTGGCAAGGGAACCTAGGAAATATATTCTTCAGTGGTTAATATCTGCAATGCAGGACAGAGCAGGGGAAGGAGAGGAATGAATCTCAGGGCAAAGAAGAGATGATTTATCCAATTCTTAAAAACATGGCAGGGGCAGGCATTCAAGAGGACATCTCAGAAGATTATAGTTGGAAACTACAGTTAACCAGAAAAGGAACCATATAACCTCTATAGATGTTCAGTAAATTAGTAAAGGTAGAAGCTTGTAATCACAATTTGATTTCTAATAATTTTGATGTAGAGGGCATTTCTTATGTGAGAGAAAGAAAGGGATGTTTTTGTTTTTTCTTATAGCTTTGCCTAGAAAGGGGGCATTTTTCCACTCAATTGGAAAGGTTTCCCAAGGAGAAAAATATAGCACCTGCTGAGAATTAGAATGAAAACCACAGAGTGACTAAAACCTGGGCATAATTACAGATAGCCTAGAACAGTGATGGCAAACCTATGACACGCGTGTCAGAGGTGACACGTGAACTCATTTTTTTGGTTGATCTTTGTTAAATGGCATTTAAATATCAAAAATATAAGTCTTTGTTTTACTATGGTTGCAAATATCAAAAATTTTCTATATGTGACACAGCACCAGAGTTAAGTTAGGGTTTTTCAAAATGCTGAGCTCAAAAGGTTCGCCATCACTGGCCTAGAGGAAGCTTGAAAAATGGATGTTAGTGAATTCCATTTATGAAGTTTACTTCTACGCCACACACCTCTGAAGGTGTTTGAGCAGACTTCTAGAAAAATCCATATACAATAAACTACAGAATAAACTGAATAGTCAATCTAGGGCAGTGGTCGGCAAACTGTGGCTCACGAGCCACATGCGGCTCTTTGGCCCCTTGAGTGTGGCTCTTCCACAAAATACCATGTGCGGGTACCCATGTACAGTGCAATTGAAACTTCGTGGCCCATGCACAGAAGTTGGTATTTTGTGGAAGGGCCACACTCAAGGGAATGTTTATAGCAGCTTTGGTTATAATCACCATAAACTGCAAGTAATCAAGATGAACTTCACCAGGTGAATAGGCACAGTTTGCTGACCACTGGTAGAGAATGGAGTAATTAAAATATCCCAAAATGTGAGTTTTTTAGATTTGCTGTGAATGTGTATAAAATTTGACTTGGACTTTTGGGCAAGGAAGGCCAAACATGACATAATGGCAGAGCTCTCATAATTAGAATGGGAAAGGATGCCACAATCAGGGGAATAATAAGTATTCCTGGAAGTGAAGTCCTAAAACTTCTCACTAAAAATTCAAGTACAAAACATTGTATGATAAAGTGACCATTGACTACAACATCATTTTACAGCAAACATGGTGGAGATATCATAGGAATCTTTCCTAACATTAACTGTAAGGGAATCTGAACATATAACCTTAAAATACATTTCATATTAGTCACTTGTTCAAGAGACTAACTTGATGTAGTCCAAATTAATGGTTTAAATGGGCATGTCCAAAGTGTGCTCCAGAGATTACAAACTCCATAATGTAACAAGGTATTTAAAGTGCCTAGATGAGTTTGTGAAATAATGTGTCCTATATCATAACCCTGTAGGTTATTCCTCCTTAATAAGAGCACAGTGAAGTCTCTGGATAGTCCCTCCTAGAGAAATCTATTAAATGTTGTCCAAACACATGTGTTTCTCAAACCGATGTCATCACAGAACCTATTCGAGACTAAAGTTAGTTAATATACTGTGGAACCAGGTTACCACAGATCTCATTTCGGGAAACTCTAGGCTCATTTGATCAAGTGAATATTGAATGTGTAGAAGGATATCTGAATACCATGTTGATTAAAATCATTAATAGTAAGCTTAGTGCTTCCACTTATGCTATTTATATGAAAATCATTACTGGTCATGAGAATTACCATACTGTGCATCTCCTATACATCATGTAGCTATGGCCTATAAGTAATACATCTCATCACAACCAGTTAAGTAGGTATTATACCTATTTAATAGATGGTAGTGAAATTTCTTGGAATACTAAAAAAATAAAAATCACTTTTTATTTGTAAATTTGAAAAACATAAGTGGAAATTTTCACTGCAAGGAAAGAAATCCACCTTCTGCCCATAGATGGGAAACATCTTCATGAAAATCCAGGAAATCCAAATTTAGAAATTCTGGCATTTAATACCTTTGAGTTGTATGTGTTTTAGCAGGAAACACATGATGGTACCCTGAGAGCACTATGGGGCAAGTGTTAATAACTTTTTGTTTCTTAACTAGGAAAAACATTACTAATGATATCTTGATCCATGTCTTTCTAATCACATATATTCCTGGTGATCCTCACTCAGCCACATAACCTCATCTGCAATATGGAAAAATATATAACTCAGGGGTGTTGTGAGAATTAAGTAATATGTTTTTTGGGAATATTTTATTCTATAGTTTTCCTCCCAATTATGTATTAAACACTACAACAACTAAAGTTACAATGTTAAATGATAAAATGACAATGCACAGATTGAACTATTAAGGGGCTTATAGAGGAAGGCATATATGAGGTGTTCTGTGATCATTTACTCTTCTGCTTGCCTTTCAAAGTTCCAGACAAGATAAATAAGCTCTCAGATGGTCTCTAACCTAGGTACACATTGAAATCTTCAGCAAAGATTTCAAATAAAAAAAAAACATAACTAAACCTACCACAAATCATAAAAACAGGCTTTCTGGGGTTTCACCTGGACATCAGTATTTAATAAAAGCTTCCCATCTGGCTCTAAACAGCAGCCAAGATGGAAAATTCTGACTTAGTTGTAAACATTATTTCAGGTAGAAGCAACAAAGGAATTTAGTTTAAAAATAAGAGATGAAGGAGATAAAAAATGGCGGCAGAGTAGGTGGATGCTGCATGGACATGCTCCCAGGAACAAGCTGGAATTACAACTGAAATACGGAAAGGCTTCCTGAAAATCAACAGAAAACTCACAGGGATGAACCCTGATACCCGAGGACCGAAGGTGGAGATGGCATAGAGACTGGTAGGAGGGGCAGAGGTGCGAAAGGGCTGGCCTGGCCCCACAGATAGCAACTGAAGTCCTGGAGAGATATCTCAGCTGTGGGGGGCTACCACTGAGAACTCTGGGATCTAATCCCCAAGCTTGCCTCCCCAGCAGTGAGCACCAAATCTGAGGAGGGTACCCACATGACAACTAGCTGTGAAAAACAATGGGATGCTGTCTGCCAGGGAGTGGCAGCTGAAATTGGAAAACACCTTGCCCTGAGGCCACTTAAGAGATTAAAAGAAACAATTAGCCTTTAGGCAGAAGCAATACTCCATCCTGTTGAAAAAAAAACTCTAACTACACCCAAGGACGATTGCCTGGGGCAATTCAAGTAGAAATTTGTTATGGGGTGAGGCCACAACATTAGTAATAAAGAAACAGAATTTCTGGAAGATGAGGCCCAGAAATCAGGATTTTAAAAAGATTCCCAGGTGGTTCTAATGTGCAGCCAAGGTTGAGAACCACTGCTATAGACAAACAGTCTCTGGAGGCTTTGAGTCTTTCCCTGATCCAATTAGTCAGAAACAGCCTTTAACACTGTCTTGGGTAATATTATTATACTTAAAATCCTTTTTTCTTGAAATATTAATGCTTATTGCATGTAATATTATTATATGTAAGATCATTTTTCTTGAAAACAACTATTGATGCAGCTATGTGGTAATTATGCCAATAAAATATAGTAATTTTAAGCTTTTTAAATAAATAGATAAAACTAACAGATGAAAAAGTACAGAGGATTAAATAGTAAGGAACAGTATTCAGAGATTATGGAGGAAGTAAAGAATAAAAGTAAAAATATAATCTGTGATATTAGCATAATTTAATAGGAGATAGGCATTTAGATACTATAGGAAAATATGTAAACAACTTTAAGATATAACTACAACCGAAATTATTACAATGGTAATTATCCATTGTTGAGTAATTGAATCAGCTGGGGGAGACTGTAAAAAGCCTGATTCCCAGGTTGCATTCCATTCTAAATAAATCGGAATTTCTGGAGTTGGTACATTCTGTTTTGGGGTATTAGTACTTTTAAAGCTCCACAAGTTATTTCAATGTGCAGTACTGAATATTTCTCAAACTTGAATGTTCATGTGAATAACTAGGGGATTCTGTTAAAGTTAAGATCTAATTCTGCAAGTCTGGGTCAGGAACCAAAATTCTACATTCTCTGTATTTCCCATCTGTTGCTGTTGCTGTTCCTGCTCTAAGGAACACACTTGAAATAGTAAGAATTGGAGCACTGGCTCTCAAACTTAGATGTATATTGGAATTACCTAGGCAACTTTAAAGAAAATGCTGGTGCTTTGATCCTAATCCTGGATACTCTGATCAATTTGGCATGAGTCTAAGTATGGTACAGGCCACTCATTAATAGACACTTTTGACTACCTTTCTCCCTTTTCCACCTTACCTTTCCCTCCTTGTGTTTTCTTAAGATAAACTTTCAAATCCATTACCTGCACCATATCCTGATGTCAAAATTGACTTTTAGGGCATCCCATGCCAAGACACTATCTTTGTGTAACAACTCATTCTGAGTTATTATTGTATTTCTCTCTCCTCTTTTTTCAAGGTTCAATTTTTTTCATGACAATATTTGTTTTGTCCCCTTCAGTCTCATGCTCTTCCAATGTGACAGAAAAAAAATAATGAAGTCCTGTCTGGTTTGGCTCAGTGGATAGAGTGCCGGCCTGCAGATTGAAGGGTCCCAGGTTTGATTTCAGTCAAGGGCACGTGCCCAGGTTGTACAGGAGGCAGCTGATCAATGTTCTCTCTCATCATTGATGTTTCTATCTCTCTCTCCCTCTCTGAAATAAATAAAAAAAATATTTTTAAAAAGAAAGAAACAAAATAGAAACTGAGACATTCCACTGTTTTTCTGTCACCTCATGACATTGCCCCAAGCATTCCCAATAAATTAAACTGTGATTTTTATTGTTGTGAGTCTTGCTCTGAAACTAATTTTAAAACCTTGTATGCTATTCTTAACATTTTTTGCAAAGTTCAGTTTATTCTGTTTACATTTCATGATATTAATCCTAGGAGTCCAGGTCCTCTAGTTTGTATTCATTGTTGGTAATTTTCTTAGTGTTCACTCACCTGACATTTGCAGCTTTCTACAATGTGAGAGACCAGGTAATAAGGAAGGACAGTATGTGAATAAAAGGCATACAATAGGGACTCATCCATCTATCCACCCACTCATCCGTACATCCATCCATCCACCCATTCTTCTATCCATCCATCTATCCATCCATCCATCCATTTAATCATTCAATCAATATTTACTGAATATCTACTATGTATCAGGGAGTTGTCTAAATATTGGGAAATAGAGCAAAGAAGATGACAGTCATGCATATTGATGAATGAAGATTTAGTAAAAATAAAGAAGCAAAAATATAATTTTATATTGTGCCAGTTACTGTAAAGGAAATACACGGAGTGTGATAGAAGTGGAAGTGTGTGTGGGGAAATGCAACTTTATAGACAATGGTCAGTGATGACTGTTCTGAGGAGGCAATATTTGAGCTAAATCCCAAAAGCTCAGTCATTTTATTCTAGGAAAATGTTTTAGGAAAGTACTACACCCAATAAGTAAGTACAGTGGAACCTCGTTTCTAAAAGTCTCCCATCTCTAACAATTCACTTCTCAGCTTCACAATCCTATCGTGCTGATACCTGTATGATCAATCACGCATCTCTCAGATGTGCAAATATGAATCAGTTTACCATTGTAAAAATCTCAGAATATTGTGCTGTGAATATTTTTGTTTTATTTTTGCTTTTGTTGCTGTTTATAATTATTGTTAAATTTTCATTTTTTACTGTACATTTTCTTTTTATTAAATTTACATTTACATTTTATGTCCTTTTTGTTTTTAAAGTGTTTATTTATAGATTATACAGCACAATTAACATGTACTGTATACAAGAAAGGTTAAAACAGGGAATCATTTGGGGGTCTGGAATGGATTAATTCAATTTACATTATTTCTAATAAGAAAAAATGATTCGGTTTTCAAACAGCCTTCCGGAACAAATTAAGTTTGAAAAATGATGTTCCACCCTTCATTACAATTCTAATTGGTAAGATTCTTTGATTTACAAGACCAGAATATATTAGAAAGTGGAAAGGATCTTCTACATACAGGTATGCTTATAATACAAATAAGACTGATAAGAATGTAAAATATCTTTATGTACCAATGCAGAAAAAGGACCAATAAGATTTAATGCTATTTTTAATGCAGAATTATATTAGTTATATGATCAAATGTGCTTTTAAAAACACACACATATATAATGATTCCATTTGCTTTTATTTAACATGTATTTGTATACTTATAAAACAGTAGAGGCCCAGTGCAAGAAATTTGTGCATGGAAGGGAGTCCCTAAGCCTGGCCTGTATCCTCTAGCAACTTGGGACCCCTCGGGGGACAGTCATCCAGTCAGACATCCCTCTCACAATCTGGGACTGTTGGCTCCTAACCGCTTGCCTGCCTGCCTGCCTCTCTGATTGCCCCTAACCACTCACATGCCTGCCTGTTTGCCCCTAACCACTCTGCCTGCCTGATGCCCCTAACTGCTCCCTTGCCTGCCTGATCCCCCTAACCACTTGCTTGCTTGCCTGATCACCCCTAACCACTCTGCCTGCCTGCCTGATGCCTCTAACTGCTTGCCTGCCTGCCTGATCACCTCTGACCACCTCTGCCTTGGCCCCCACCATCCTGGCTTCATCCAGAAGGACATCCAGAAGGACATTCAGAAGGTCGTTCAGCCAGCTGTCTGGTCTAATTAGCATATTATAATTTTATGATTATAAATATTTGGAAGGTTGCACAGCTAACCACTAGAAGTTTACCTTTAAAGTGTGATATTGGGGAGAAAGTGGTAAGAGGATTTTGTTCAATAATTTGCGTCCTCTAATTTTGATAGTATATTTATTTGGTATAATATCTCTAATAATTACAAAAAGGGGAGGTAGAAAAAGAAGGAACAAGTGATGGTAGACACAGATTGTACAGGTAGGCAGAAATATAAAAATTAATTTAAAATTTAAAAAAAAACAAACACAAATATGTAAAAAGTAATTTTAAAACTTAGAAAATTTTAAAAATAACTTATCAAATGCCTTTCTACACAAATCTATGAAGCATTCCTTCCTCTTTTCTTTTCTGCCTTTCTCCATTTTGATCTATAAATAAATAACCAATATCACTAGGGGGCATTATTGTTATAGGTCATTATTGAAATTCAATCAAGCTTGATTTTCTTTTTCTTTAAGAAAAAATAATTTTAGGAAGTTAGTATTACCATTTAGGAAGCTATCACAAATATTTTGAATTAGTACAAAGTTTGCTGTTCAAGGGAATACGTCTTAAGTATGTAGAAAATAAACTAAGAAGGAACATCTCATTGATTGACAATTGGAATTTAGGTAAGAAACCAAAAAGGACTGAAAATTTTCCACTGTGGCCCCCACATATTTTAGCCCCTAACCATTGCCCCCTCTTTTTTTCCCTTTATTGATTAAGGTATTTCAAATGTGTCCTTATACCCCCATTGTCCTCCCATCACCCAACTCATGCCCTCAACCCCTGGTGTCTATATTCATTGGTTATGATTATATTCATGCATACAAGTCCTTTGGTTGATCTTTGCCCCTTAGCCCCACCCACCCTTGCCTTCCCTCTGAGGTTTGAGCATCTGATCTATGCTTCTCTGTCTCTAGATCTATTTTTGTTCATCAGTTTATGTTGTTCATTATAATCCACATATGAGTAAGATCATATGATATTTCTCTTTCTCTGACTTACTTATTTCATTTAGCATAATGCTTTCCAGCTCCATCCATGCTGCTGCAAATGGTAGGTGTTCCTTCCTTTTTACAGCAGTATAGTATTCCACTGTGTAGATATGCCAAAGTTTACAGGGAACTCATACAACTTAACAAAAGGAAGACAAACAACCCAATAAAAAAAAAATGGGCAAAGGACTTAAATAGACACTTTTCGAAAGTGAACATACAGAAGGCCAAGAGACATATGAAAACATGCTCAAAGTCACTAATCATCCGAGAGATGCAAATC
>NW_006287803.1:139013-147757 GCF_000327345.1 Myotis davidii
ATTCCTCTAATATTTTTATGGTTTCCCATCTTACGTTTAAGTCAATTATCCATTTTGAGTTTATTTTTGTGTATGGTGTAAGTTGGTGGTCTAATTTCATTTTTTTTGCATGTGTCTGACCAAGTTTCCCAGCACCAATTACTGAAGAGACTGTCTTGACTCCATTGTATGTTCATGCCTCCTTTATCAAATGTTAATTGAGAATAGTGGTTTGGGTTGATATCTGGGTTCTTTATTCTATTCCATTGGTCTATATGTCTGTTCTTGTGACAGTACTAGGAAATTTTGAGAACAGTGGCTTTGAAAAATATCTTGATACCTGGTATTGAGACTCCTACTTTGTTCTTTCTAGGGATTGCTGCAGCTATTTGGTTTTTTTTTTTTTTTTTTGTTTTTTTTTTTTTTTATACCAGATGAATCTTTGGAGAGTTCTTTCTAGATCTGTGAAATATGCTTTTGGTATTTTAATGGGGAGTGCATTGAATCTATAGATTGCTTTGGGTAGTATGGACATTTTAATGATGTTGATTCTACCAATCCATGAACGCGATATGTTCTTCCATCTGTTATGTCTTCCTGTATCTCTTTTTTTCAATGTCCTGTAGTTTTTCATGTACAAGTCTTTTACGTCCTTAGTTAAGTTTGTTCCCAGATATCTTAATTTTTTTTGGTGTAATGGTAAATGGAATTGCTTTATTAGTCTCTCTTTCTATAAATTCACTATTCGTGTATAGAGATGACATAGATTCATTGGCATTAATTTTGTATCCTGCTACATTGACGAATTCATTTATTAAATCTAATAATTTTTGATGGAGTCTTTAGGATTTTATATGTATAGTATCATGTCATCTGAGAATAAGGACAGTTTTAATTCTTCTTTTCCTATTTGGATGCCTTTTATTTCTTCTTCTTTTCTGATTGCAATGGCTAGTACTTCCAGTACTATGTCGAACAGGAGTGGTGAGTGGGCATCCCTGTCTTATTCCTGTTCTTAGAGGAAATGGTTTTAGTTTTTGCCCATTGAGTATGACGTTGGCTGTGGGTTTGTCATATATGGCTTTTATTATGTTCAGTTATGATCCTTCTATTCCCAGCTTGCTGATAATTTTTATCAAGAAAGGATGCTGGGATTTTGTCAAATGCTTTTTCTCCATCAATTGATATGACTCTGTGATTTTTATCTCTCAATTTGTTTATGTGATGTATCATGTTTATTGATTTTCAGATATTGTACCATCCTTACATCCCTGGGATAAAACCTACTTGATCATGTTGTATGATCTTTCTGATGTACTTCTGGATCTGATTTGCTAGAATTTTGTTGAGGATTTTGGCATCTATGTTCATGAGGGCTGTTGGCCTGTAATTCTCTTTCATTGTCTTGTCTTTATCTGGTCTTGGTTTTAGGGTGATGCAGGCTTCATAGAATGTGCTTGGAAGTGTTCTTTCCTCTTGAATTTTTTGGAGTAGTCTGAGAAGGATAGGTTTTAGTTCTCCCTTGAATGTTTGGTAAAATTCCCCTGTGAAGCTGTCTGGCCCTGGGCTTTTGTTTGCTGGAAGCTTTTTGATGACTACTTCAATTTCTTCCACAGTTATTGGCCTATTCAGGTTTTCATATTCTTCCTGATTGAGTTTTGGAAAATTATTTTTTTCTAGGAATATGTCCATTTCCTCCAAGTTGTCTAGTTTGTTGGAATATAGTTGTTCATAGTACTTTTAAACAATCCTTTGTATTTCTGTGGGGTCTGTTGTTATTTTGCCTCTTTCATTTCTGATTTTGTTTATTTGTGTCCTCCTCCTTGCTTCTTGGTGAGCCTGGATAGAGGTTTATCAATCTTGTTTATCATTCCAAAGAACTAGCTCTTGGTTTCATTGATCTTTTGCATTTTTTTCATCTCTATATCATTTATTTCTGAGCTGATCTTTATTATTTCCTTCCTTCTGGATACTGTGGGCTTTTCTTGTTGCTCTCTTTCTAATTCTTTAAGTTGCAAGTTTAGATAATTCATTACCAGTTTTTATTGTTTTTGAGGCAGGCCTATAGAGCTATGAAATTTCCTCTCAGGACTGTGTTCATTGTGTCCCATAGATTTTGGATTGTTGTGTTTTCATTGTCAGTTGTTTCCAGAATGCTTTTTATTTCTTCTTTGATCTCTTTGCTAACCCAATCATTGTATGAGATCATGCTCGTTAGCCTCCAAGTGTTTGTTTTTTTGTTGTTTTTATTGTAGTTGATTTCTAGTTTTATGCCATTGTGGTCTGAGAAGATGTTTGTTATGATTTCTATCCTCTTGAATTTGAAGAGACTTTGCCTGTGTCCTACTATGTGGTCTAGTTTTGAAAATGTCCCATGTGCACTGGAGAAGAATGTATATTCTGTAGCTTTTCTTTGGGATAAAATATTCTGAAGATGTCAATTAAGTCCATCTGATCTAGTGAGTCATTTAGGATTGCTGTTTCTTTGTTGATTTTTTCTTTAGAGGATTTATCCAGTGGTGTCAGTGGAGCATTAAAGTCCCCTACTATGACTGTATTGTTATTGATGTCTCCCATGATATCTTCCAGAAGCTGTTTTATGTATTTCGGGATCCTGCATTGGTTGCATATATGTTTACCAAAGTTATACCTTCTTGTTGAATTGCTCCCTCTAGTATTATCAAGTGGCCTTCTTTCTCTCTTGTTATGGCTTTTACTTTGAGGTCTATTTTGTCAGATATAAGTATTGCAACCCCAGCTTTTTTCTCCTTTCCATTTGCCTGAAATTTTGTTTTCATCCTTTCACTCTCAGTCTGTGTGAATCCTTGTTCTCAGGTGGGCCTCTTGCAGACAGAAAATATATGGTTCATGTTTTCTTATCCATTCAGCTACCCTATGTCTTTTGATTGGAGCATTTAATCCATTTACATTTAATGTTATTATTGAAAAGTACTTGTTTGTGGTCATTTTTATTAATGTTCGTGTTTCTTCTTGTCTTTCTGTTTCTTCTTTTTACAGCAGTCCTTTTAGCATTTCTTGCATTGCTGGCTTGGTGGTAATAAACTCTCTTAGCCCTTTTTTGTCTGTGAAGCTCCTGATTCCACCTTCAATTTTGAATAATAGCCTTGCTGGGTATAGTATTTTAAGATTCAGTCCCTTGGTGTGCATCACTTTGTATATTTCATTCCATTCCCTCTGACCCGGTGTGTTTCTGTTGAGAAATCAGTTGATATTCTAAGAGGAGATCCCTTGTAGGTAACTTTCTGTCTCTCTCTGGTAGCCTTTAAGATTCTTACTTTGTCGTTGGTGTTTGTCAATTTAATTATGATGTGTCTTGGTATAGGTCTTTTGGGGTTCATCTTGTTTGGCACTCTATGTGCTTCTTGGACTTGCATAGTTTTTTTCTTGCCAATATCAGATAAATTTTTTGTCATTGTTTTTTTTCAAACAGGTTTTCTATTCCTTGCTTCCCTTCCTCTCCTTCTGGTATCCCTATTATGCAGATGTTGTTTCATTTTTTGTTGTCCCAAAGCTCCCTTAGTCCTTCCTCTTGCTTTTTAAATTTTCTTTCCAGTTGCTGCGGTGTTTGTGTGTTTTTTCCTACCTTCTAATTCGCTGATGCGGTCTTCAGCCTCTTCTATTCTACTGTTTAAGCTTTCCATTGTGTTCTTTATTGCAGTTATGTCGTTCTTCATTTCCTCTTGGTTCCTTTTCATGTTGGTGACATGCTCATTCAGCTCCTTATAATTCTCATTGAGTTGTGTGTATTTATTATTGAGCTGTGTGTATTTGTCATCCAGCCATTTGAGCATCCTTATAACCATTACTCTGAATTCTTTCTCTGATATGTTACTATTCTCAATTTCATTTAACTCCCTTTCTGGTGATTTCTCTTTTTCTTTCCTTTGGGGATTGCTTTTATTGTCTTCCCATATTTTGCTGTAACATTTTAATTATAGATACATTTGCTTTGCTACCCAGGTTCTTTTGGGGATGGTGCTACTGGTGTGATCTCTCAAGTCTCCTGGACTTGGTAATCTAGCATAGCTCCCTGCTTGAGCTATTTGGGTTCTCTTGATGTAGGCCTGTGATCTGGAAAGGCGTAACTGTAGTGTCTAGAAGTTAGCAGCCATGGAGGGGGGTGTCTCAATTTTTGCTGTCTTGCACCTTGGTTGAAATTGCGCGTGTCCAGTGAGGATTCACAGTGGCAATCAGGAACTGTCTGTTTGGGTGGCAAGGCACTGGAGGCCTGCACTCTGGAAAGGCATGACTGTGGTGTCCAGAGTTCTGTAGTTTTGGGGTGGGTAGACTCGGCTTTTGCTGCTGTCTCCATGGTTGGATACATGTGCCCCCGGTGGCGGCTCACAGGGACACCCACAGTGTGTTTACCAGCAGGGTGTACTGATGCACTCTGAAGGGTCCTGGCACTGAAGCCATAGGATTGTGGTATCTGTGGGAAGGTATCCCAGAAGAGGGAATTCAGAGTTTCTACAGCCCAGTTTGTATAATTGCATGCCCAGCAGGGGCTGCCTATGGCGGGGTGGGCTTGACAGGCCTGTGTGCTGGAAAAACATGTGACTGTAGTATCCAGAGTTCTGCAGCTATGGGGTGGGAAGACTCAGTTTTTGCTGCTACACCTGTGGTTGTATAGGCGCACTCCCAGTGGCGGCTCACAGGGGCACCAGTGGTGCGTTTTCCAGAGCGGCGCACTGAAGGACTCTAAAGGGCCCTGGCACTGAAGCTGCGTAATTGAGGTGTCTATGGGCAAGTGTCCAGGATGAGTGAATTCAGAATTTCTACTGCCAGAGGAGTGCATCATGTTTGTCTAAGATTGCACCCAGCCGGGGCTTACAGTGTCTCCCCAGAGCGCCCTGTGGATAGATGGGCTCAGGGGGCCTACTCATTGGAATTGCGCAACTGTGGCAGTGCCTTTGCTGGCACAGAGCTCTGATGCACTCTGAGGGGCTCTGGCACTGAAGTTGCACAGCTGGGTTGTCTGTGGGCAGTTATTCAGGAAGAAGGAATTCAGAATTTCTACTGTGGGACAGTGCACCCTTGTCTGTACAAAATCACACCCAGTGGGGGCTGACAGTAGCTTCCAAAAGCTGCCTATGGAGTGGCATGCCCTGGAAGTCTTCACACTGGAAACGGGTGATTGTGTTGTCCAGAGGTCTGCTGCTGGGGAGGGAGGAACTTGCACTTAGTGCTGTGGGAGCGGTGCACATTTGGAGGTGGAGGTTCCAGAGTCCATGGGTCTGTGGGTGGGGCAGCAGGATTTTGGCTAGAGTGGCTGCCAGATTGTAGGCTGTGTCCAAGGCCTGTTTGGGTGGTGGTGCTGATGAGTTCCTAGAAGAGGCCGCTCTCCCCTTTAAGATGGTGTGGGCTCCATGCCTGAGTCCCGCAGTCCAGGGAGTGCCTGCAGTGATGGTAGTCTCTCCCTCCCTTAGAGAGCCTGGTCTGCCAGCCGCTGCTGCTCCTGCCAGATTTAACTGTCCCTCATTCACTCACACACACAACACACACATCCACACACTCTCCTTTCATCCCCTCACTCACTCACATCCTCTCCCTCACCTCCATCCTGCCCGGGCCATCTTTTTTTCTCGATTTCACCCTCTTTTGAAACCATTGTGAAATAATTTCCAAATCAGCTGATGTCTGACTAACCCTATTGTTAAAGGTAAAGTTATATTAAAAATCTGTCTTCCTTCCTCCTCGCAGTTCTCAACCTGTGGGTCGCAACCCCTTTGGCGTCGAACGACCCTTTCATAGGGGTCACCTAAGACCATCCTGCATATCAGATATTTACATTACGATTTATAACAGTAGCAACATTACAGTTATGAAGTAGCAATGAAAATAATTTTATTGTTGGGTCACAACATGAGGAACTGTATTTAAAAGGCCAGAAGGTTGCCCTGACTGTTTTGGCTCAGTGGATAGAGCGTCGGCCTGCGGACTGAAGGGTCCCGGGTTCGATTCCAGTTAAGGGCATGTACTTTGGTTGCGGGCCCAGCCCCTGTGGGGGGGGGAGTGCAGGAGGCAGCTGATTGATGTTTCTCTCTCATCGATGTTTCTGGCTCTCTGTCCTTCTCCCTTCCTCTCTGTGGGAAATCAATAAAATATATTTAAAAAAATAAAAATAAAAATAATTAAAGGCCAGAAGGTTGAGAACTACTGCAAGCTATAATATGTCTTCATAACCCCAATGTTGAAATAAAGGCTTAAGTTTAGAAGTGGTGCTTTTGTATTTTTTCATTATTGTTGGCACTATTACAGATGTTTTGGTTGATTTTATTTCACAGATATGTTTTACATAAAATTATTTAAATATAAGCATAGAAATATAGAGTGCTTTATTCTATAATTTATTAATATAATGTGGATATATGAGTAGAATGATATAATAGTATTAAAATGTCATGAATAGTATTGTGACAATACAAATTTATTATCTTACAATTCTATAGGTCAGAGTCTAGATTGGCTCATTTGGTTTTTTTGCTCCTGGTTTCACTCAAGGCTTAATTCAAGGTGTTGATTGGCTAGGCTCTTATCAGGGCTAGGAAAGACATATCTATTCCTTCTCACACTTGGAATCTCTCTGACTTTCCTGTCATCCTCATCTCTCTTCTGCCTCCAGCCAGAGGAAGTTCTCTGTATTTAGGGCTTCATGTGATTATATTAGGCCCACATGAGCAATCTAAAATAATCTTCCTCTTAAAGTCCATAATATAAATGGCATGTGAAAGTCCCTTTAGCCATATAAGATAATATAGTCATGAAGTTCCAGGGATAAAAGTATGGACTATATTAGTCTATAAACAAAAGAAACTTCAATAGACTCCTAATAAAAAAAGGTATATGCATAAATATCTATATATGTCAAGCATAGGAAAAGTATTAAAATTGTATTTTATATATGTCTCTAGTATCTGAATTTATAAAAATGAATGCATTTTATTTGCAACCAAAGAAACATTCTTATACTTTTTAATATATTTTTATTGATTTGAGAGAGGGAGAGACAGAAACATCAGTGATGATGTTTGTAACAATAGAGCAGAAATAAATGACATAGCAGTTAACAAAACAAGAGAGAGTATCATCGATCTGCACATTCCTTACTGGGGATCAAGCCTGCAATCCAGGCATGTTCCATGACTGGGAATTGAACCATGACTTCCTGGTTCATAGGTTGATGCTCAACCACTTAGCTACTTTGCCTGGCCTATAAACATTATTTTTAAATAAGGAAACACAGAAAAAGAAAAAATATATTTATTATTAATTTCCAGTTGGTTGAATTTTAATCCCGTATTTGTAATAGTATTAGTTGTACAGTTTCCTTTTTATGACAAATGAATTAGAAACAAAGAGGTTGATTATTCAATATGTGAGATTATGATACCTAATCCAATATACTCCTTATAACTTCTGTTGCTAAGGAATATGGATTAGAAAGTATTACAAGACATGTATTGTCTTATAAAGTGTAAAGAAAGATATGTTATACTATCATAAATGTAACCTACTATAATATTCTTGTAAAGTAAATACCTACTAATTTTTTGTAGATACCAAGAGAATCTCATATGTTTCTTAATAAGAAAAAATTGAGTGATGATAACACTGGAGGTTCTAATTTTACATTTACAATTTTCTTACCATACCAAATACATATCTTTCCTCATAAGCATAAAGATATTTATGTACTTTGGATGCATTGTGTTTTCAGATTTTTCTAGTAGGAGTAAGTGAAATAGTTTAAAATCATTTAGAGAGAGTTCTAAATATCTACCAATATTTAGAAAATAAAGCACTTAAAATAACTACCAATTTATATTTTAAGGCTTTTTCTGTATGTAGATATAAATTTAGTCTTCCTTGTAAAAACATGCTACTTTTTCTTAATTCTAAAACAACAAAAGCAGGGTTAATTTAAAAAACATAAAATTTCAAGGTTGATTTTACATGCTTTGGGCAAAGGCCTTTGAATATTTGCACAGTAATATTTCAGATCTTAGTGCAGAACTGAGTTGTTGACCCTGAAAATATTTAATGCTCTATAAAAAAATCATCAAACGTATTTCCTTGAAGATGTAACTATAATTAATAGTGACTAAAATAGTGTTGTGATTTTTAAAACAGACATACTCTAAAGGGGGGGGAAATGTGTATGTAAACTCGACTTTTCCAGATTAAACTTAAATCAAGTAAAGGGATCACCATGCAAATTGTAAAATAAACATAGAAAAGCAGGTTTAAGTAATGAGAAAAATTGTACTTTAGAGCTCCACAAATATAAATTTCCTAGGTAAAAGAGGAACAAACTAATCACGGCAATGCTTGTGGTCTAGAATAGAGTGGTACATTTCTAATCGGTGCTGAAAAACAGACTATCCTCTAAATCAAAAAATGGTTGCTAGTGAAATTGGTTGCCCATTTAAAAAGACAATTGATTTAGATCCATTTCACATCATACATGGACATGCATTCTAGATGAACTAAAGAGCTACACAATAAAAAACATAACATTAGTTGAAAAACTTAAATCTCAGTGCAGAGATAGGCCTTCCTAAATACCATAGAAGCCATAAGTAAAAATATTAACATAATTAAATAAGTATAATGTAAAATGGGAAGATATATATGAAACATTGTAAGTCATTTTATTTATTTTTTATTTTTTAAAAAATATTTTTATTGATTTCAGAGAAGAAGGGAGAGGGAGAGATAGATAGAAACATCAATGATGAGAGAGC
>NW_006287803.1:147863-150604 GCF_000327345.1 Myotis davidii
TCTTAAAAGAAATTTCAATCATTGTACTGTTGACATTTGGCTCTGTTGACAATGAGTTTGCCGACCACTGCTAAGCCAACCAGCTAGGGCTGTAAGTCATTTTATAAACAAAGATTACCATCCAGAAAATGCGTTTTTATATATTCCATTAAAAAATGAAAAAAACTGGATTCCAAAATGGCGGTAGAGTAGGTGGAAGCTACATTGACAATCTACCAAGACCAAACTGGAACTACAACTAAAATACAGAAGAACCACCCTGAAAATTCAACTGAAGGCTAGCTGGAGAGAAGCTTGATAACCAAGAACAGAAAGGGGAAACCACATAGAGCAGAAATGAATGACATAGAGGCTAAAAATAATACTAAAAAATCAATGAAATCAAGAGCTGCTTCTTTGAAATAATAAACAATATTGATGAATTGTTAGCCAGATTCATCAAGAAACAAAGAGCGAGGACCCAAATAAATAAAATCAGAAACAGAAGCAGTGAAGTAACACCTGTCACCACAGAGATACAAAGGATTGCATGAACAACTATATGCCAACAAGCTACCAGGGGTGGGCAAACTTTTTGACTCGAGGGCCACAATGGGTTCTTACACTGGACCGGAGGGCCAGAACAAAAGCATGGATGGAGTGTTTGTGTGAACTAATATAAATTCAAAGTAAACATCATTACATAAAAGGGTACGGTCTTTATTTTCAATAGTTTTATTCATTTCAAACGGGCTCCACGGCTGCAATATACCATTTTAGATACTATGCTGTCAAAGGGACAGAAGAAAAAGATTTCTATTTTTACCAAACATTCAAAAAACAACTAGCACCTATATTCCTCAAACTATTCCAAAAAAAAAATCCAAAAATAAGGAACACCTCCAAACTCTTTTTATGAGGCCAGCATTATCCTAATTCCAAAACCAGATATACTACAAAGAAAGAGAACTAAAGACCAATATCCCTGGTGAATATAGACGCTAAAATCCTCAACAAAATATTAGCTAATCAGATCTAGCAATGCATTAAAAATTCATACCCCATGACAAAGTGGGACTCATTCCAGGGATGCAAGGCTGGTACAATATTTGTAAATTAATAATTGTGATGCATCACATAAACAAATTGAAAGACAAAAGTTATGTGATCATACCAAGAGATGTAGAAAAAGCATTTGAAAAAAGTCAACACACTTTTTATATGCTAATAGTTAGTTATAACTTTTATTGTTTAAAGTATTACAAATAATAGAACATATGTCTCCTTTTTCTCCTATTGACCTCCCCCCAGCTTCCTCCATGCCCCTGGCACATGCCCTAGTGTTTGTGTCCACTGGGTATGCTTATATGCATGCATACATATCATTTGGTTGATCTCTCCAGCACACTTTTTTGATAAAAACTCACCAAAGTGGGAATAGGGGGATCATACCTCAACATAATAAAGGCCATATATGACAAACCTACAGCCAAAATCATACTTAATGGGCAAAAACTAAAACCATTTCCCCTAAGAACAGGAACAAACCAGGGATGTCCACTTTCACCACACTTATTCAACATTTTACTGGAAGTCCTAGCACAGCAATCAGACAAGAAGAATAAATAAAAGGCATCCAAATTGGAAAGGAGGAAGTAAAATTCTCATTATTCACAGATGACATAATATTGTACATAGAAAACCCTAAAGACTCCTTCAAAAAACTACTAGATTTAACAAATGAATTCAGCAATGTAACAGGATATAAAATTAACACCAGAAATCTATGGCATTTTTATACACAATAATGAATTCTCAAAAAGAGAAACTAAAGAAACAATCCCATTTACCACTGCAAAAGAAACATTAAGATACTTAGGAATAGACTTCACCAAGGAGGTAAAAGACTTATACTTGAGAAAACTGCCCGGTGTTGTAAAAAGAGATAGGGGAAGATATAAACCAGTGGAAGAATATACCATGCTCATAGATTGGTAGAATTAACATCATTGACATGTACATACTACCCAAAGGAATCTACAGATTCAATGCAATTCCTATTAAAATACCAATGGTATATTTCACAGCTCTAAAGAAAATACTCTGAAAATTTATATGGAATAAAAAAGACCCAGAATAGCTGCAGCTACCCTGGGGGGATCACAATACCAGATGTCAAGCTATACTACAAAGCCACTGCACCCCCTAACTGGAGGGGCTTGATGGGGGTGGGGCAGGCTGGGTCTGGATCTCGCCCAATGGGGGTGGGACCAGCCAGGTCTGGGTCTTGCCTGATTTTGAGATGCACGCGGTTGGGCAGGGATTTGACTGTGTGTCCCGTGGTGTGCCCCAGACTCTGACAGGAGGAAGATTTTCGTGTACATTTTACTAATTTTCTTTCATCTCTGACACTTATATTATAGAGAAAAGGTAAATGGCAATATTAAAATATTTCCTCTAATTAATTCCCTTTTAACGTGCACGAATTTCATGCACCGGGCCACTAGTGTTATATAATATGACACTTTCCTATTTAAATACTTTTGATTCAGTAGCAAGCATAATTTACACCACAAATGAAATGTTAAAATAAATCTCAAAAAGGAGGTTAGGTGGACTTTATATAGTGTTCTTTACCCTGAAGTGGAGTTTGTTACCTGATAATATAGGGCCTTACCATGCAGATACTACATTTAAAAAATCGTATCACATTGCCTAGCTGAAGTGCTGATCTTCAGAATAATTTAGGCCAATAGCATCTT
>NW_006287803.1:150652-167020 GCF_000327345.1 Myotis davidii
GATTACCACTATTAATGATTATGCATTAACTCTGACACAGGGACTATCCCTAGGGCCAAGGCAAGTATTATTATGATAATTACTTTACCAGGTACAGCTTAAATATTTGGAAACTTTGAGGTCGCACAAGCTAGTGAATTTCAAATATGTGCAACTGATGCAAGGGTAAGTATCTGGCATTTCTAATGATGTTACTAATATTCTTCTGAGACATTTGGGACATAATTGCTTTTCTCTCCACCCAAAATTTATTGCTATTGTTGATAAAGTCATTTCTATATTTTGTTGCTGATATATTCATTGTAGAAAATCTAAATTGTGCTGTAAAATTGAGTTTTATTATTTGTAACACATCCCCGTTTGTACCACTAGTGAGTGATAAATGTTATTATAGAAATTTTAATCTCTGAAGTATAATAGATTTAAAAGCACATCCATATTCTGTATAAGAATAATATTTATATAGATTCTTGTCTAATACTTAATAATATTCACTGTATTGTGCTTTAATAAAAGTCTCTATATTGAAAGAAGTCATTTTTATATTCAAAGACAGAACCAATATTTAAAGCACTAAGGATTTAAGACATAGTGAGAAACAATAAAACTTCAATGGGCATAAATGTGATAAAGTATTGCTTTGGGGAAAAAGTATGCTGCTGGTAATATTAATGGTGATTTTAATTCTATGATATCATTCAGGAGTTTTAAAGTCATGAATGTCAAGTTGATAATAAACATTTCTGAAAGGGAGATTGAATTTCATAGAAGATGTGGAGTTTTCTCTGGCCTCTTTGATTTTGGAATAATACAAAACAACATGAAAAATGTTTGCTATACTAAGAAAAGAAAGGCTGAGGTAATTGGGAGGGTAAGACCAGAGTTATCTTAGGATGATCTAGTTTTATATGATATCACGCAGGAGAACTTGGGACCAGACATACCTAGAATTGTGGGTAATATCTCATAATAACTATTGTGTTTATTAAATTAATTAAATTATGAAATGAATGAATATAAATATTATGAAAATTATACTTTGAAAAATAATTTTGAATGGATAGTGAAAATGAAGATAAATAACTTAATTACCCCTGAAGATCTTTATACTTTCAAATTCTACAAGTATCCAGCTGGTGTGGCTCAATGGTTGAGTGTCAATCTATAAACCAGGAGGTCACGGTTCAATTCCTGGTTGGGGCATATGCCCTGGTTGTGGGCTCAATCCCCAGTAGGGGGCATGCAGGAGGCATCCGATCAATGATTCTCTTTCATTATTGATATTTCTACCTCTGTCTCCCTCTCCTTTCCTCTCTCTGAAATCAATAAAAACATATTTAAAAAATAAACACATATAATAAAGAAATCCATTGTATGATTCTCTCAGAAAAAACGTTGTTATTCTTTTTCTCTTATGGTTTTATTAATCAAAAAGTTTAAGTTTGCACTCTAGATAATACAGAATAAATCTGTTCACCTATACTTGATATATTGAAAGAAATTCTAATGTTTATTCTCTGGAAAGAACCTCAGTAGCTGCCATTAAGTTATGCCACTCAAATGTTCCTTCAAAAGAGAACTTGAAAGGAAAAGAGTAATTATCTGAAAGCCTACAGCTAACACATCCTTTGGCTCTATCTCTGCATTCTTGTGGAGGCTGTACTATTTGCAGGCTGGACCCAGCCAGTGACTGAATAATGTGGGTTTACTGGAGCCAAAACATTCCTGCCCAACATAGGACTTCTCAAATGGGCATCTATGTTCTGGGATTCCCCATCCATCTGACCAAGACTTTCTCAAAGCAACACTGCAGTTTGAAGCTCTTTCTACCAAATTTCCCTTCTTTCTTTCTCCGCTTTCATGGGAGTCATACCTGCATTGCAGTTTGAAGATTTCCCCATCTAGTCCTGTTCCTATTTTCCTTTATCCTTCAGCAGCATCCCTCTCACAAAATCTCTTACTTGTTCAATACCTTATTGTTGCCTGTTTCTTAGAGGACTCATCACACTACAGTCTTCATTTAGATCAGTTGGGGTTGAATAAGCTAGGGTTGCTCAAAGTTCATGGATTCAAGGCACATAGAATTGAGTTTCACAACTAAGTTTCTTGACTCTCAACCTAAGTAGAGTTTACCAGGCAACCTACAAACACATAAAGGAGCTCAACTGCAGAGCCCCCCGTGCTGGGTCTAACTTAAACCAGGTGACTCCCAGTGAAGTCTAATAATAAATGATTATTTAAACAATTACTTTGAGTGAGTTAGTCATTTAGCACAGCTATCAAATTTAGTGGTTCCATCCAATATATTATCAGTCAAAAAGAAATTGAATCAAACCTTTATAATACAGATAGGGTGAATTTATAAATGAAAAATATAACTGTAGCTCTAAGGTATTTTCTCTAAGTTACCAAAATCAAGAGAGGCTTTAGAACAGAAAAACAAGCCTAACAGAAGAAAATTAAACAAAGGCCCAGCTATAATAGGTGTAAGCAAAATATAAGAGCAATACGACAGATTTAGAGCATTAGAGGAAAATTTTAAAAATCCAGAATTCAATGGTAATGTGCTTACAAATACAACCTATTCCATGCTCAGCACCTGACAAGGTAAGATATATTGCTTTGCTCATATAGGAAGTAAATAGAATTGCTCTTTAATAGGAATTCTAAAAAGCTCTGGTAGGCAAAACCCAGCCTTAGAAAATCAAGGGGAGGAAATATACACACAATGCCAACTACCAGCAGGAGGTTAATGGGGGGAAAGTGTACTAAATTTTTCTATCCCTCTTCATTAAATCAGTTCCTCCTCAATATTAGGAGAAAGTTGCTTTATGGAAAGGAAACATATATAATATTTACTTGGAAAGTCTTGGAATATCTAGAAGTATACAAGTATCTAGTAGCAATATTGTCTTCCCAAAGAACTGGATGAATGAAAGAAAATAAGGATCAGAGGTCATTTTGCATCTTACCATTTTGAATATTTTTAATGTTATAGTATGTCTGTGTATTTTCTATAGAAAATAACTAATTCAAAAAGTTGCTACCAGCCTGGCTGGTGTGACTCAGTGGTTAAGCATCAAGCTATGAACCAGGAGGTCATGGTTCGATTCCTGGTTAGGGCACATGCCTGGGTTGTGGGCTTAATCCCCAGCATGGGGCATGCAGGAGGCAGCTGATCAATGATTCTCTGCCATTATTGATGTTTCTGTCTCTCTCCCTCTCCCTTCCTCTCTGAAATCAATAAAATTATATTTTTAAAAAAGGTGCTATTGTAGTAATCAGATTGCAACATATAAATGTATTAAACCAATTCATTGTACCTATCAAACTTACACAATTTTACACATCAATTATATCAATAAAAAAGGAAATCTTTAACTTTGAAAAAAAGTGACTCAATTTGACATTTATTATCATCTTACTCATTGTAAATTCTGGACACTCTGCTATTGTGTATATGTAGAAAAATATACACTAATTCTTAAAGATATTATTGTTGTTATTGTAAACTTGGAAGAAAAATATCATATAAGTGAATTGTCAAGGCTTGAAATTTGTGATGCAAATATATCCATAACATATGCCCTATTATGTGGGGATCAATAATCACAATAAAATGGACACTTGCCTTTAGAAAATGATAAGAGTGAAACAGAGATGGAAAACTAGAAGAAGAGCAGTTAACATTGCTTTTGCTAGTGCTTAAATTATAAGACGTAAGTCTTGAGAGATAAGGTTGGAAAGATAGACAGGGACCAAGCTTTGGAGTTCCTTGCTAAGGAAAGTAGTCATTTGCTATAATTTAGGTGACATGGAGGCCATTGCAAGATACAGCTGTTTGTGTTGGGGAGGGGGGCTGTTGAAGAGGTAGGAGGATTAGATAATTGAAAATTTTTATTTGGAAATATATTACCTAGACTACAATATGGAGAGCAGATAAAGAGGGCCTGAAAATATTTCCTGTTTAAGGGTGCTTAGAGATCTAGCAGAGTTACGGGGAAATAGGGTTTTCAAAGTTTGGGTCTATAAAATAGAGTTAATTTGTGATTTGAGGAAGTTTCCTAGCAAGAACTAATATACTAAAAAAATGTATATGGAACAAAGTTGTGCTTAAAATTTGTTGCGTTTGCAGAGGCATATGAACATTCTGGAAACTTTCACTCTGGAGACTAATTAAAAAGATAGCTGAGGTTGCCAGTGGACATACTCCTCTCTAATTGACAAGCCTTACCACAGCTACAATTTAAATAGATGGAAATAAAAAGGAGATTCTATACCATATAACATAAGTTTTTCTAAAGGTGGAGAATTTCCTTTAATAATTACTCATTGCTTAAATGAGTTTCTCCAAGGTAATCACTTGAAAAAAGGGGGGGTGAGTTAAGTTTCTAAACTAAGATAAAGCATCTTGGATATATAATCAATGTAGAATATAAATTTATATAGATATCTAGTTTTTTTAACTCTGTTTTATTCATTACTTAATCATACTTAACAAATTTTACCATTATTAGTTTTGTTTGTTGAGATAGAATCTAGATATAAATGATCTAATTTTGAGTTAAAATTTGAGGACGCCACGCAGACTTATGAAGTTTCAAAATTGAATTCTTCCTACTCTTGGTTATGCTTATATGCATGCATACAAGTCCTTTGGTTGATCTCTCTCTCTTACCCCTCCCTCTGAGGTTTGATTGATGCTTCTTTGTTTTTGGATCTGTTTCTGTTCATCAGTTTATGTTGTTCATTATATTTCACCAATGAATGAGATCATGTGATATTTATCTTTCTCTGACTGACTTATTTCCCTTAGCATAATGCTCTCCAGGTCCATCCATGCTGTCGCAAATGGTAGGAGTTCCTTCCTTTTTATAGCAGCATAGTATTCTATTGTGTAGCTGTACCATAAGCATAACCAATGGACAAAGACACTAGGGGGGTGAGGGCATGACCTGGGGGGTGTTGAGGGGGCAATGGTGGGATAAGGACACATGTAATACCTTAATCAATAAAGACAAAAATTAAAGAAAAGAAACTTTATGCAGTTTTACTTGTGGTTTATTTGAAAGTCAGTGAAAGCCTAATGATCAATCAATGCAAAATGGAAATGTTTATAGCCCAATACAAAGAATGACGCATGCATCTAAGCATGCATATCCATCAATAAATGTAGTTTGGGAGATTATTAAATAGCATGAATTAATTTCTATTTGGAATTTTGTACTATTTGTATGCTAGAATATTATTCTAAATACTCTCATAGTAATTGAATATTTTTAAATCAGCATATGTGCCAGTAAAACTGAGATATTCCTTTCTGCACAATGCAATTTGTAGTTAATGTTTCTTTGTGCCCCAATATGAAAACTAAAATCATTAAGTAAAAAGGTTCATTTTGAATATTTGTGTTGAGGAGGATGGGGAATTATAGGTAATACCATAAAATTCTAACAATGTCTCCCATATAGTAAGCTGTCCAAAATATTAGTTATTTTTACTATTGCTTAAATATTTGAATTGCTTTATATTTCTTTCCTTTTTCATATATCTCTTAAATGTTTGAGGTTTAAACTTTGTGGCAGACCCGGAGATACACCAATCAGATCCCTCTTTAAGAAATAACTTGCTGCCCAACCTCAAGCTTTGTGTTCAGTTGACATACTCCAGCTGTAAGCTTCATCAGGGTCCATGTTAACTTATGAGCCAAGGTAATGATCTTCTAGGGCAGTTGAGCAATGACAGACCAAGGTGTTGATCCCAGAGTCTAGCCAACTTCCCAGTGAGGATCTCCTTATCGAATAACTAGAGGCCTAGTGCACTGGGCGGGGGGGCAGTCCCTCGCTGCACCCTCTTGCAGTTCAGGACCCCTCAGGGTATGTCCTACTGCTCCGGGGAGTGGGCCTAAGGTGGTAGTTGGACATTTGCTGAGGGTTCCTTTGCTCTGTCACAGAGGCAGGAGAGGCTCCTGCCACCACTGCTGCACTCACCAGCCATGAGCCCGGCTTCTGGCTGAGTGGTCCTCCCCCCATGGCAGTGGTCGGCAAACTGCTGCTCGGCAAACCATGGTTGGAAAGCCACATGCGGCTCTTTAGCCCCTTGAGTGTGGCTCTTCCACAAAATACCTGCTCTTCCACAAAATACCGACTTCTGTGCATGGGCCACAAAGTTTCAATCACACTGTACGTGCGCGCCCGCAGTGGTATTTTGTGGAAGAGCCACACTCAAGGGGCCAAAGAGCCACAGGTGGCTTGTGAGCAGTGGTTTGCCGACCATGGCCCTATGGGAGCACACTGACCACCAGGGGGCAGCTCCTGCATTAAACGTCTGCCCCTGGTGGCCAGTGCGCGTCATAGTGACTGGTGGGTCCACCATTTGGTCAATTTGCATATTAGGGTTTTATTATATAGGACTAAAGGCCCAGTGCACGAAATTCATGCACGGGGGTGGGGGGGCTCAGCCCCTCCTGCTCCTTCTACAATTTGGGACCCCTACACCTTTTTCTTATCTAGGTAACCTCTTCACATTTAAAGAAATTAACTGAAATACCACCTACTCTAGGAAATCTTCTTTGAACAAATCTCTTTACAATCTGTATTAAGTATTTTCATAGTATATCATTCTTTTTCTTTAACAGCAACTTAGAGTGGATGCAGTGTGCTTCTCATTCTTGCATCTGAATTTTTTCTTCTTGCTCTTGTAATAGCAAAGCTTATCCAATTTACATTTGCCCTTCAAGGGCTTATATTTGGTTCAGTTTTTAGTTGCCTCCCTGCTTTTTTTTTAAGCAATAAATTTGAGTTGTGATAGTAAGCCTAACTTGTTATCAAACCTCTAGGTCTCCCTATATGAATATTTCTATAATACCTATCACTTTAGCATACCAGAGATTATGTTCATTTATAGAACATAACAATGTCACCTGATCATTTGCTCTTCTAGTAATATTATATAGCAAGATGTATTTATTATTCTAGTAATTTAACTATCACAAAACTGAGGCATGCAGAAATAAATCATATTGAACAATAAAGAATGACTCAAATATCAAAGCATAGTACCCTTAGGGCCTCCCTTGTCCTGTGCCTGTTTGAAATGAATAAAACTAAAAAAAAAAGGACCGTACCCTTTTATGTAATCATGTTTACTTTGAATTTATATTAGTTCACACAAACACTCCATCCATGCTTTTGTTCCGGCCTTCCGGTCCAGTTTAAGAACCCATTGTGGCCCTCAAGTCAAAAAGTTTGCCCACCCCTGGCCTAGATAAATACTCAAATACCATCCAGTTCAAATGACTATGATGAGAGAGGCCCACCGCTGCTGGAGACCTCTGCCTCTGATTTTTATTTAAGGGGCCTCACTTGTTCTGCACCTTTACAGAGGGGTGAGTAGTGGCTGAGGGAATTTGAGGAAACCCAGACAGAATTCTCCTCCTAAAAGATTTTGCTAAGCTGGCACCTGGGACCACCGGGCATTTGTTCAATTAAAACCTGGACACACAGCAATAACAAAGGCACTGGTCTCCTACTGCTAATGCCTAGGGATCAAACCCCAGCCTGCAGGAACTCACCCCCGCAGTCAGGACCCGGCGTTGGGTGGACCTGGGCTGGTACTCCTAACTCTGGAAAGAGGGAGACTTCTCATGGCTGCAGGCCAGAGGCCCCGGAATCTGCGCCACCCACCCAAACAGGTCCATAGTGCAGGCTGGTCAGCAGAATGGCTTCTTCGCCCGGGATCGCAGGGAGGCATGACCTGTTCTGTTCACCTCACAGGGAGGCCTGTTCTGTTGGCCCTGTGGGAGCCTGGCCTGTTCACCCTGCCAGAGATCGCAGGGAGGCCTGTTCTGTTCTCTCTGTGATCGATTGCAGGGATCAATCATGGGGAGGCCTGTTCTGTTCGCCCCATGATCGATTTCAGGGAGGCCTGGACTGTTCTGTTTACCCTGCGAGCAATCGCAGAGAGGTCTGGCCTGTTCACCCCACCAGTGATTGCAGGGATGCTTGTTCTGTTCGCCCTGTGATCATTCACGGGGAGGCCTGTTCTGTTCGGTACACGATTGATGCGAGGAGGCCTGGCCTGGCCTGTTCATACTGTGATGGGTGCTGGGCTGGGGGGCATGGATCCAGGCTGCTGCTTGGCACCTGCACATGCGCAAGCGGCCATGGGGTGGGAACATCCGCTTGGCACCTCCACCCATAGGCCCGGAGTGGCCAGGGGCGTTCTGGGACCCTGGCTGCTCAGGGCCTATGTGCAGGCCTACAAGCTAGGAGCAGCCTGGGTCCTACATATGCAAATTAACCACCATCTTTGTTGAGTTAATTTGCATACTCTCCTGATTGGCTAGTTAGCGTAGCGAAGGTATGGTCAATTTACATGTTTGTCTATTTATTAGGTAAGATGTTTGCCTGGAGCTCTCGGTTGAACTGTTTAAAGTTTTGTCAGATCTGAATCATGTTCTGACAGTGCCTCATGTCTAATTCTACTGCCTCCTTTTTCTTTCCCCATCCATTATTCTACAATAAACATCTTTACTCCATTTAACTCCATCTAGGCATGGACTTACCAGAAAGCTCAACCTGCAACTTACATAAAATTTCATTTTGCAATTTATCTGAGAGAAATGGCAAAATGAGATTTGAAGTAGTTGTTCTGTCAAGGTATAATTTTTTTTAAATAGAGAATGGAAAATCAACCTGTCCAACAATCAATGTATAATTTGAAAAAGTTAAAAACATGATTCTTATATGTGATGGTATCAATTATGTCCTACCTTAATTCATATATTGAAGTTCTAATCTCAGTGCTTCAAAATGCTAGCCTTCTTCATGCTTTGAGCTCAATTCTCCATCCTGGAGTTAAGATCTAAACTGAACTCAAAATTAAAGGAAACACAAACAACCAGTATTCAAAGGCCATTTCAGAATCCTTAGCAAAGGCTGCATAAAATTTCAAAATTGAACTGCTTCAGTGATAGTCAGCTTTATATTTCTTTCCTTTTTCATATATCTCTTAAATGTCTGAGGTTTAAACTTTGTGGCAGACCCAGAGATACACCAGTCAGATCCCTCTTTCAGAAATAACTTGCTGCCCTAGCCAGTTTGGCTCAGTGGATAGAGTTTCGGCCTGTGGACTGAAGGGTCCTGAGTTCAATTCTGGTCAAGGGCATGTACCTCGGTTGCAGGCTCCTCCCCAGCCCAGGTCGTGGTCAGAACTTGCGTAAGAGGCAAACATTCGATGTGTTTCTCTCACTTCAATGTTTCTCTTTGTCATTCCCTCTCTTTTCCACTCTCTAAAAATCAATGAAAAAATATCCTCAGGTGAAGACTAAAAAAAAAAAGAAGAAAGAACTTGCTTCCCAGCTTCAAGTTTTGTATTTAGTTGACATACTCCAGCTGTAAGCTTCATGAGGGTTCGTGTTAACTTGTGAGCCAAGAGTATGTATGATCTCTGCTTTGAGAGTTTTAGTGGAATTGATGTTCCTGCCAAGCATTTATCCTATATTGTAATTAGAGCCGAAATAAATTCTTGTAATATTTTGTATGAAGTAATATGGGTTGAATGAGCTGGAAAAACATGCTGCATGCTATCTAATAAGTGGTGGGCAACTAGAGAGTAGGGAGCTGGATTTGTTAGATAGCAGTGCCAGTATTTCGAAACAATGCTTCATATGGTTTTTGAAATATTTTTTTAATTTTTTATTAAATTTATTGGGGCATCATTGGTTAATAAAATTATATTGGTTTCAAGTGATATATCATCTGTATATTGTATTGTGTGTTCATCACCCCAAGTCAAGTCTCTTTTATCACCATTTATCCCCTTTTACCCTTCCCTACCTCTTGCATCCTCCTTTGTTTCTGGTAATCAGCATGCCGTTCTCTGTGTCTATGAATGTTTGTTTGTCTTTTTTGTTCATTCCACTATTTCATATGTTGTCTTGACTCTGTGAAACTGAGTTGAAGACCAAGAATTCAATTCAGTTGCAAATCTTCAGGTGTCTACTCTGACAAGACTTATGACTGCCATATAAGGAGGATTACATAACTGCAAAAGCTGACTTCCTATCTTGTAGTACAAGTGATGTAGGAGAAAATACTGTTATGTCTGACAACCATACTTTTTCTTTGTAATACTTTGTTTTTATTGTCACATTTCTCTGAATATAAAACAGATTTGCTACTTTAATGAACATTAAATGACAAAGCTAAAAATTAACTGCAGAACTCTGTTATTTCCTTTATGAGTACAACAAGAGACTATGTTAACAAATGCTTGGTTCTCCTGGTCGTCCCAGACATGCAGCTCAGCTATAATTTCCAGCCCCCTGCAATTATAGGGCATTGTGGTTAGTTCTCACCAAAAGAAGGAGAATAGAAATGCTATGTGTCACTTTCAGACTAAGGTAGATTAGAGAAGTTATCTTTATTCCCCCAGATGCTTTTTGAGTCCTGAATCCCTGAAACACTTGACCACAATCACACATGTTGGGCTATTGCTTCAATGAATAATAAACTGCTCTTTTGCTGTAATTGACTTTTTCTTTTTACAGCAGGTTACCCCAGTGATGGCAAACCTATGACACGCGAGTCAGAGGTGACACGTGAACTCATTTTTTTGGTTGATTTTTCTTTGTTAAATGGCATAAATATATAAAATAAATATCAAAAATATAAGTCTTTGTTTTACTATGGTTGCAAATGTCAAAAAATTTCTATATGTGACATGGCACCAGAGTTCAGTTAGAGTTTTTCAAAATGCTGACACGCCAAGCTCAAAAGGTTCGCCATCACGGGGCTACCCTGAAAATGCAATAAGAATGTAATCTTTGTTCTGTTTTATTTGCTCAAAAAAGAGTGGTTGAATGCAAAATGTAAATACTACACTCTTGAGGGGGAGCAGCATATGAAACCCCAAAATTTGCCACTTTGGCATGTGGATTATCTTGAGCTGAATGTAATTGAGACCCAGCACACTCAGTAAATGCACCTTGCCTCTCCTTTAACTGCCTAAAAGAAATTAGACAGGGAGCCTGACCCAGAAGGAGAGCTACTACCAGAGATAACTTTCATGTAAAAGACTTACTTACATAGTGTGGCAAATATCTGTTGTCAAACATCTGGTTTTCTTATCTTCCTGTAAATTGGCCCCCTCTCCTTTGAAGCCCCAAGCCCATATCCTATTTTTTAGCTTAGGATGGCATATAAGCCTTCATTGCCTGACTGCCTGGGAGTCTGAAATATTTCGGTCTCCTGTACAGTACTTACAACACTTGTTTTTTTCCTGTTATTCTGTATTATGTCAATTTAGTTATTAGACCAACCAAACAACCTAGACAGGAAAAAAAAGAAAAGTTGTCCACCCTTACACTCTCTACATAGAGGCAAATTATTTCTGTCTTGAAAAAATTTTAGAAAAAAGTTATTATATTAAGAATCTATATTATTCATTTTTTGATTATCTCTGTATATGCTAATCTTGGTTCCTGATACTAAGAGTGTGGAAAGATCTGATAAAGTTCATATTTTCACTTTGTCCCGGTCAATATTTTCAGTTTGAAATATATGGAAAATTGTAATCATCTGGACTCTGATTCCTGCTACCAAGTAATTAATATTAATGTCCAAAATCCTTATAACGACTTACTAACTATGATGGCTCACCCAATGCTACCTTTGTTATCTGTAGCATTATTTAGGAAGATGATTTTCTAGAACACTAATCTGAAGTCTCTTTCTGAAAATATTGTAAGCCAATTTAACAGTCTAAGATCTCATTTTCAGTAGTCAATTGTCGGTGTAAAAAAATACTATATATACCAGTACAATATAATCTATAATAATAAAAGCATAATATGCTAATTAGACTGGACAGCCGAATGACATTCTGGACGTCATTCCTTCCGGACGCCTTTCTGGACGACCTTCCAGACAAAGACATGGTGGTGGGGGGGCTGAGGCAGAGGCAATTAGGTGTGATCAAGAAGGCAGACAGAGTGGTTAGGGGAAATCAAACAGGCAGGCAGAGTAGTTAGGGGTGATCAGGCAGGCAGGCAGGTAAGCAGGCAGGCGAGTGGTTAGGAGCCAGCAGTCCTGGATTGCAAAAGGGATGTCCTACCGATGGTTTAGGCCCAATCCCGCAGGATGTCCTGCAGTTAGACATCACCTAAGGGGTACCGGATTGTGAGAGGGTGCAGGCTGGGTTGAGGGACACCCTTCCTTGCATGAATTTCATGCACCAGGCCTTTAGTATTTAAATAAATATATTCTGAAGTGTACTTATATGCCATGTTTTCATCAGATCTTTTTCTCCAATTAATTATTTCCCTTTTAGTCTTTAGTGTAAGGTATGGGGTAAACCCATTTCACTGACCATACCCACTAAATATCATTGAAAGAAGAATGGGAAGAGGGATAACCATCCAACTTGGCATTTATGAATATCAATACCACTAATTCTCCCCATTCATCTTGGATGTGACGTGGGAAAAACACAGCTTTTAGACAGCCTCTTTTGTCACGTCTCCCCTGCTAAGTGAATCAAGTCAAAGTGGCACAAGAGTTCACACACCTTCATAAAAATTAGCATCAGGAACATAAGTGCAAGAAGAAAATGAATTATGTTAAAACATCAAATAGTATATACATTTGGAATTTTTTAATGCTAAAGCATTATTTTAAAATATTTTTAAAATTCATGGGATTCAAATAATATAGTTGATTATTAGTGGAGTAAGACTAGAGATGGAAATGTGTTCTGTAAGCTAAAATTAATCTTAGACTGAAATAAAGAATAAAAGGCATTTATCTGAGCAAAAAGGAGTTGCAGCCTGGGAGACAGATTCAGGTAGCAACCTAAATTGTGTTTTACTTGACATGGGAGGCTATCTTTTGTGGCAAAATTTCCCAGCCAAGTTCTCAATTAGGCCCATTTTATGTAAATGAGGAGCACAAGTTGTGCAGTTCTGATTGGAAGGACTGTCTGATCCTCAGTCCACTGTAGAAAGGTGAAACCAGGTTTTCCCTGAAGTGGTTGACTCAGACAGTAAATAAGTGTGATCCAGTGCAGGAAGCTAAGAGTTCCGTCTGAGGTTCTTCTCAGTATACAGGGTACTCCAGAAGCCTCTGTCAGCAAATGGCTTCTAGGTTTTTATTATTTATAAAATTTGGGCCTTCATTTGATCATGAGAAGTCCATCTCGGCCGATAAATTCCTTCCAGGAATTCACATCAAATGAATCTTTCTTCTCTGGGTCCTTAGTTCCAATATTTCATTTTAACAGAAGTGCTGTAATAATCAGCATCCTGAAAATTGAGATAAAAAATATTACTTAAATATATATAATGGAGCGTCACTTAAGTACTGACTTCAGTGTGTGTGTGATGACTAGGAGAAAACAGAAAGTAGAGAGAAGAGAGGGCAATGATTTATAAGGTGTTAGAAAGGTAGATTTTACACATAGGCTTTGCTGTTCTTTCTAGCTTCAGGGTGTAGGGATAAGAATTTTTTTGTGTCAAAAAGGTGAGCCACCTGGAGGCTACAGCCTTATTTATAGGCACCAAAATTTCCTCAAAGGTATACAGTAGTTGTCTTTACATTCCCAGTAATTTTATCTTGTCTTCTGGTTGAATAATTACTGAAATTCACTCATAACATTGGAGGGTGTTTTTTCTCTCTGTTTCAAATCTGCTGTTAACTGACTTTAGACAAGCCACTCAGACACTCAGGCTTCCTGATATTGCAGGTGGGCTTTGCCCTGGATTCATTTCTTAAAATTTGATCCCAGATCTAATATCCTAGGACCCCAAGATATAATCCAGGGATCTGACCTTGGTAGAAAATGGTTGAAGACAGAGGAGGGAGGGAGAGAGAGGTGTTTCCATTTATTGCCCCAGGCAATGCTTTTTCTGGTCCTTTAACTCTTTGTCACCCACAGATAATGAGCATGCAAATTTCTAAGTTACCTTTTATTGTCAAATGACATCACCACTAATATTAACAAAAATAGCAACAACAAAGAAATTTTTTATGAGTATAACAGAGACTGTGTTCCTTTCTTTAGCACTTAATCGCCCAAGCAAAGTATTAAGCATTTCACGTGCATTAAAGCCCTTAATCCTCATGCAATTCCACTATGGCAAACACTATTATCAGTCCCAGTTTACAGAAGTGGAAATTTAGGTTTATTGTTGGAAAGTAGCATAGATTACAATGCAATGCCTAAAGATGTTCAAGGTTTCAAAAAAATATGACTTAAAGGCACCCTGAAATATATTCCATTAAATATGTTGTTATAATAAAAATCTTTCTAAATAAAATTTCTTTAATGCTTCAGCATCAAAAATAATTTTTTATTGGCCTGAACCCACCGCCTCCCCCCCTTTTTTTTCTGATCTACCTTTGTACTCAGGAAACCCTGTGACTGTCTTGTTGTGCTGAATCCAATTCTTTTTAGAGATTTTTCTATGCAAACTATATTCCTTTGTAAGTTTGATGCTCAACCACTGAGCCACAGCAACTGAGCCCTAACCAGTTTTTATGCTTCAATCTTATTGTATGTTATATTTTCAATCTCCTTGGTTTTATTTTTGAAACTCTCAGCAAAATACTTATATAACCTCTGCTCTAGGTCTTTTCACAAATTGGCAGGCTGCTAAATGGCCCATTTTTCAAATCTCCCTCTTGATGTCTCATTAAACTTGCTTAAATTCTCATTCAATACTCAATGTAAGCCTCAAACTTTCTTGAAGATTTCTGGAATTCCAAAGAAATGTTTATTTTCATGGTGACTTCTGTTTTCTAACTTTGGCTTCTCAGTTTCTGGTTTGTCTTACACCCTCTTCATGCTTGACCACTCAGAACATTTTTGAGAGGATTGGAGGAGGGTTATGGTTAGATGTGGCAAGAAAAAAAAATCCTGAGATATTCTCAATTAAAATGAGAGCAGCAGAGGAGTGACAGAAAGAGACAAAAAAAGTAGCTTGTTTATAGCTGTGGACCAGCTCTGACAAAAAAACTGCTCACATTCCTGAATATCTGTTGGAATTTAGGATAAAATTTTAGGTGGCTATTTCCATGATTATCCAAAAGAGGGAATAGTCAGGCACCATAGAACCAGGAGCCTCTCCTTATTTATACAAAAGCTTCCCAATCTGCTGCCCACAGCTGATCCACACAACAGACACTTCTGCCTTGTGGTCTCTGCTGCCCCTATCCTAGAGCTAGCCCATCCCCTTTGTCTACATTTAATGCAAATCCTTTCAGAATGGCTTACATCTTTGCAAGTGATACGGGAAAATTGGACTGGAATGCGAGGTGTTTCTCTGGGCAGGATGGTTCCCAGGCTCTTTGTCCAGTGGAGTCCGTGAAGTCGGAGAATGAAACCATGAGGAAAGGTGCTATAGCAAAAGGTGGAAATTTATTAAGAAACAAGCACAGACTCTCATGTGGGGAGGGGGAAAGAGGCCCCACAAAGTCCTTTTTTCACGGTTTATAAAGACTGCAGATCTCTGTGCCTCAATATTCCCTCTGATTGGTCAATCTCCCCCTTAGATTGGTTACTATAGCAACTCCTGAGCTCAAACCTCAAGTGAAGTACATGAGGTTCACTCCTTCTTGTCCTTTATTGTTTCCCTGCTCACTCGGGCTTTCTTCTTCCTTCTCTGAGTGAGGGGCTTCCTTCCCTTTATTCTGTAAATGTGTACCTTTCTGCAGCTCTTAGCTCCCTTATCTTATGGAAATGTACCTTCTGCTACTCCTGGTTCCCTTATCTTATGGAAATGTACCCTTTGCAGCTCTGTAGCCCTGTGCTTTTCCCATGGACCTCTTAATTCCTAAAATTTCCTAAGCCTATTTCACCCCTAGAAACTCCTTTCACAAGAATGTGAAAACGCACAATTCTGGGACCATTAGCATGTTTTCTTTTCTACCTAGCCATTCTGCTGAGGGTTGAAACTTGATGCCCCAAGACTAGCATTCTTTTTGTTGGTGTTCATTTGCTAGCAATGGCTTAATAAAACCTTTCTTTTAAAAAGACTTTCAGCAGTGAAAGTTAATTTTTTTTTGTTTAACAGATGGAGACTGACATCATGGAACCTAAAAATAACTGAATATTGCAGATTCTTTTCTTTTTTTAACTGCAATGTGGCTATGCCACCTCTGGGGAAATATCACTGGTTATCTATGTCCTTTAGCCTTACAATAGGCTCCCTGGTATTCAGGCTGCTAACCAACATTGGTTCCTTCCAAAGTAACTAACTACTGTTGACATCTGGAGATTTTCAGTTTCAGTGTGGAGAGTAGGTTTATCAAGTTACATCTGCAAGTATTGTTAGCAGCAAAACAGCACCAGAATGTTAACAGAACTCGG
>NW_006287803.1:167055-169175 GCF_000327345.1 Myotis davidii
AGCAATCTCAACTTGAGTTCAGCAAAGAAAGAGTTCAAATGAACTCAAATCATAAGATAAAGTTTATTTAGAAAGTCAGAGAGGCAAAAAAAAGTGAGCCAGCTGGGCTGCCTGGGCTCAGGAAATGAGTTACAGAAACAAAAGAAGGGCCTTAGAGCTTAGGAAAAAGAAACAGAGAACTTGCCTTGGGGAAAGACAGGGTATGTTTAGGTGAGAGAAAGAGGGTTTGCTGAGTCCCATATCTTGAGGATTTTTATCTGGAAGTATCAGGGGAGGATTTCAATAGATTATTTATTGGCATTCTAGGTGTGTCCTTTCAGGGTCCTGGTCTCCACTAATTGTTTGGGGCCAGGGCAGGGAGTCATTAGTCATAGCAGCCATGGCATTGTCCCACTTGGACTTGCTGCTTTTCTGGGCCTGGAGCTGAAACATCACTGAGGCCTAGATGTTATTTTTAGAGCTTAATGCTTAAAGGAGTGGTCATGAAAAGGCTTGTTATAGGGGTTGTATGAGGCCATGCTCTTGTCCCCTTGCTCCTACTCTATGGGGTCTACCACATGAATAACAATATAAAAGGTCAGGGGTCCTAAACCACATGACAAGTGATATGCTAGGGGAAAAAAGGTGAGGGGAGGGTCCAAACTGCATGACCAGTGTTATGAAAGATCAGGGGGTCTAAAGCACATGACCAGTAATATGCTAGAGGAGGAAAGGTCACCCTGGGGGTGAGTTTTGATCTTGTAATTATCCATTGCTAAGCACCTGGGGCTTTCTACCTTGGTCATCTTCCATATCTGGCCTATCATTCCTACTCTGCTCATGCCTAACTGCCTACTATATGGTAACTTAGGAAAAAATAGGACTTGTCTGTCAAACAATATTGGAAACCTAAAGGAGATAATTAAACATTTCAAGAAAGATAAGAAAATAGAAGAGATGAAGAAACAGTATTTTTTTCTAATGTGGAATTTTGAGCTCCAGTGTTGTACTTGTGATGATGGGGAAGGTTAACATAGCAAACACAAATAAAGTAGCAAACATTTTGATGAAATTTATCAAATTAAAAATTTAAATTGGTGAAATTTGTTGTATGTAAAGTATAGTTAATAAAGATTATTTTTAAATGACATGCCAAAAAAACAATACTACCTCAATAACAATGTATTAATTAGGTTCTTCCAGAGAAAGAGAACATGTAGAATATAAGGAATTGGTAGTGCAATTATGAAGGCTGAGGAGTCACACAATTTGCCACATGAAAGTTGGAGATCAGCAAAGCTGATGATGTAGTTCAGTTTGAGAGCAAAGGCCTAAGAAACAGTCAGTAGTGTAAATCCCAGTGGGAAGGTCAAATATCTGAGATGAGATGTGCCAACTTAGTGAGGGAGGGAAAAAGGTAGGAATTTCTCTTTTCTCATTCTTTGGTTCTATTCAAGCCCTTAAGGGATAAGGTAATGTCATCATCCACATTGGAGAGGGCAATTTATTGTGCTCACTAATTCATATGTTAATCTAATCCTGAAACACATCATGGACACACCCAGAAATAAAGTTTAATTTGAGCACTATGTTGCCATTCAAGTTGACATATAAAATTAACTTTCACTAGTCTGCCCCTTATTAATTTAGCACCCCTATGCAACTCCTTAAACCAATAATTTTCAGATAAAGACAATAACATGTCATAGTTCTGCCTAACATGATACAATTATGTGTATAACTGAAAATTTACTTACCGCTTCCCAGCAGAGGAGGTTAAGTCCTTGAGTGATATTTACTCTTCTCCTTGATAGCACATAATTTAAATACTATTTATGTAAAATTAACACTTACATACCAAGGTATAAAATTAATACATCCTATATTACATGATAAAGGAATAGAGAGGAAAGAAGAAAAAATATGAAAAACAAACAAACACACATACAAACATATTTATAACAAATCTAGAGGCCTGGTGCACAAAAATTTGTGCACTCGGGGGGGAGGGGAGGGGGAGTTCCTCAGCCCTGCCTGTGCCCTTTCACAGTCTGGGACCCCTCAGAGGATGACCACCTGCTGGCTTAGGCCAGCTCCCTGGGAGATTGGGCCTAAGATGGTAAGCAGACATCCCTCTGGCA
>NW_006287803.1:169527-174744 GCF_000327345.1 Myotis davidii
GGTATCTGGGCTTTGTTTAGCTTCTATAATTGAAACACTGTTGCAACTCCAGGTCTAAGGCCCGGCTGGCTGAAATCAGGTTTCTGGGGTTTGTTTAGCTTCTATAATTAAAATATTGTTTCTTAGAGTGCAGCTCAGAGGCCAGCAGTGGCAGGCTGAGAACCTTGGCTTCTTCCATCACACTGGAGCAAGCAAGCCTCCTGTTCGCTTCAGCTGCCTGGCTGCTGGCTGCCATCTTGGTTGGCAGTTAATTTGCATATTTCCCTGATTAGCCAACAGGAAGCATGTTGGAGATATGGTTAATTACCATGTTTGTCTATTATTAGATAGGATAAGTAGGAAATATTCATGACAATTATAGTTCTGTCTGTAAGTGATCACATAATCATAGCTGTTATATGTATATGTATCCCCTTACCATATGGCCAGTCAAGTTGACACATAAAATTAACAATCATATCAAGATTAGGAAGGAATGTGTTTAAACACAACTTGAATTATTCCATTAGTTGGAAAAAATAAGTGGAAACTTCAAAATTCTAAGAGAAATTATAAGGGTGGTATGTGAGAAAAATGAAGTAAATCATAAATCCTTTGTGTCTATAAGAGTTGTAGGCAAAAATGACCTGCTTAATTGAGAATAAGTGTTTTGCCTTTGTAAATGTAATGTCTGTTCATTGTAGACAGAACAAAAAATTTTATAAAGAAAATTTATGTCCACTTTGGAGAAGTGTCTATTTAGGTCCTTTGCCCGTTTTTTAAATTGGATTATTTGTCTCTTTTTTTGTTAAATTGTATGAGTTCCCTATATATTTTGGAGATTAACCCCTTATCAGATATATCATTGGCAAATATATTCTCCCCTGTAGTGGGGTCTCTTGTTTTTCTTTTTGTTTGTTTTGTTTGTGTGGTTTTTTAAAAATTATTTCAGAGAGGAAGGGAGAGATAGAAACATCAATGATGAGAGAGGATCATTGATCAGCTGCCTGCTGCATGTCCCCTACTGGGGATTGAGCCCACAACCAGGGTATGTGCCCTTGACCAAAATTGAGTCTGGGACCCTTCAGTCCACAGGCTCATGCTCTATCCACTGAGCAACCGGTTAGGGCAGGGCTTTTATTATTTTGAGGATGATTTCTTTTGCCATACAGAAGCTTTTTATTTTCATGTAGTCCCATTTTTTTATTTTCTCCTTAATTTACATTGTCCTAGGAGATATATTGGTAAACATATTGCTACAAGAAATGTCTGAGATTTTGGTGCCTATGGTTTCTTCTAGGACTTTTATGGTTTCATGTCTTACATTTAGGTCTTTTATCCATTTTGAGTTTATTATTGTGCATGGGCAAAGGACTTAAATAGACATTTTGCCAAAATGGACATACAGAAAGCCAAGAGACATATAAAAAAAATGTTCAACGTCACTAATCATCCGAGGGATACAAAGCAAAATGACAATGAGATATCACCTCACACTTGTCAGAATGGCTATCATCAACAAATCAACCAACAACAAGTGTTGACAGAGTTGTGGAGAAAAGGGAACCATAGTACACTGCTGGTGGAATGCAGACTGGTGCAGCCATTATGGAAAACAGTATGGAGTTTCCTAGAGAAATTAAAAATGGAGTTCCCATTTGACCCAGTGATCCCACTTCTAAGAATATATCCTAAGAAAGCTCAAATACTCATCAGAAAGAATATATGCACCCCTATGTTCATAGCAGTGCAATTTATAATAGCTAAGACTAGGAAACAGCCTAAATGCCTATCAGCAGATGAGTGGATTAAAAAAAATGGTAGGTTTGTACAATGGAATATTATGCTGTTGTAAAAAAGAAAGACTTACCATTTGCAACACCATGGATGGACCTGGAGAGTATTATGCTGAATGAAATAAGCCAGTAAAAGAAAGATAAGTATCAGATGATCTGGCTCATATGTGGAATCTAATGAACCAAGTAAACTGAGCAGAAGCTGCCAGCATCACCTCTCACCCGGTGGGGTAGTGAGGGCTTGAGGGGTGGGGAGGATGGGAGCAGGCTGGAAGAGGTTAATTGGGGGAAAAGGAGGACTTATGTAATACTTTCAACAATAAAGATTAAAAGAAAAAATATATTAGTAAGAGAAAAAAAAGAAAATTTAAAAATTACTCATAAGCCACAATTTCTGAGTTATTTCATATTAATATTTTAAAGAATTTCTCCCTAGTCATTTTTCTTAGGATTGTCTTATTCTGTATCTTCTCTAATATATCCAAGTGACCGACCGAATGACCGGCCAGTAGCAATGACGTGCAATGACTCCAGGGGGCAGATGCTCCGACTGGTAGCTATGACATGCACTGACCACCAGGGGGTAGACGCTCAATGCAGGAACTGCCGAGCTGTGGTGACTTGGCAGCTGCAGTTCTGAACCAGAGAGGAGGGAGCCCGATTTCAAGGTGCGTCACTTGAGACCTGCTCTCTCGCATCCGGGAATCCTTGGGGATGTCAGAGAGTAGGCCAGGCTGAGGGACCTCACTGGTGCACAAATCCATGCACTGGGCCTCTAGTATTATAATAATCATGTTAAGAGTATAAATATTTTATTTATTCTTTTAGTAATATAAAATTTTTAAATGTAGTTTTTATGTCTGCATAATATAATATTCATTGTGTAGATAAAATATATTTAGCATTCCTGTTTTAGTCAACATGTCTGCAATTTTTAAAATATTTCAACTTATCCTGTTATCAATATCATAATAAAATTTTTGCCTATATGTCTGTTCATTAATTTAGGTCTAGACTTTGAGTTCATGCATCTATGACTATGATTTTTTTTTTTTGTTATGGAAAAGACTGTAGATTTCCAGAAAAATTTATATTTTAAAATCTGCCGCAGTGTATACAACCATCTAAACTGTTATGGTTTTAATAGTAATGACTATTACATTTTGCTTGGGTACTTTGATAGCTTATAATGATCAAAATTGTTTTCCCTTTTTCATTTTCAGTTATTTAACTAGTTAGTTGAAAACATGTTTTGAACATCAAAACATGTTCACATATAATGATGAAGCTTAGAGAAATGCATGATTGAAATACAAAAAAAGAAAAATGATACTTACTTGATACAAGCAAAATTGGTAAAAGGCCCATTCCTAGTTGCAACTAGTTTTCAACCAAGCATAGAGCATAAAACATCTAACTGAAATACTTTTACTTTTTAATATCGACTTTGATTGCCTTTTAGGTGTTTACGTTTTTCCCCTAAAAGAAAGTGATTGTTTAGACTGACTATAAATCACATTGCTTTGTACCGAGTCATCATTGCAGAAACAAAGAAATAGTAGGTTGTGATTTTTTTAAGGGAAAAAATTGCTTCCTTCCCTTGATTATGAAGGAACGTTGTAGTTTATTACCCTCAAAGTCCTATGATCACAAAGCGTGAGCACTGGGAATTTTAGAACCACTTGATAATCACTGTTGCAGATATCCTGTTGCTTATGAAAAAGTAACTGTCATTACCACTGTAATCTGGCAAAGGCTATGAAAAGAAAGTCTGAGTATAAAAATAAATCCGAAGGATTACTGTTTATCTTGTGTATAAAGCATCTATTTGAAGTGACACAGAAACATGAAGTTAATTTTGTATATATTTTTTTGAATTATGGGGTAGCCCTAATAAATAATGCTGAGACATGGAACCATGTTTCAAATCGAGGATGACTATAAGATAAAATCAATTTTATTTTTTAAACAAGAAATACATTGTTTTCTAAAGAGTATTATCATTCCAGTATATTCTGAAATAATAGAACATGATGTAAGAGTCCTTATTAGAAACTCTCAAGTCCTTTATTGTTTTAAAATAAAATCACTATAATAAAAGTATTTTACAGAAATTATTTGGAAGGACAATGCATTAGTTTTCTATTGCTGACACAAATTTAGAGACTTAACACAATTTGTTATCTTACAGTTGTGTTGTTAAAAGTCTGACATAGGTCTCATCAGGCTGAAATCTGAAATCTACATCTAAACAGGGCTGAATTCTTTCATGGTGTCTCTAAAGGAATAATCAATTTCCTTGTTCATTCAGGTTGTTGGCAGAATTCAATTCCTTATGATTGTAGGACTCAGGTCTTCTTTTGCTTGTTGGTTGTCATAGGAAGGTTATTCTCAGCATTTAGAGGTTTCCAATATTTCTTGGCTCATGGCTTCCTTTATCTTCAGGATAGTAATGAGCCGGTGGGTCTCTCACATTTCAAATATCTCCTACCCTTGCTTCCTTTGTCCCAGGTCTGTGGTCCCACTCTTCTAACTTCCACTTTCACTTTTAAGGACTGTGTGATGACATTGGGCCCACTGGAATAATCCAGAATAAACTTCCTATCTCAAGGTCTCTTCCTGATTGTTCTCCCTTCTGTTTTCCCTAACTTGCTAAGTGGGCATTTCAAAGCTTTATTGGTCACATGAGTTGAGGAGATAAGTAAATATTTCGAAATGATCTACTTATGTTGTTCAGGGTGGTTGATATGAAATTAGTTTCACCTTGTGTTTACATTCCCAAAACTATAGTTGGGTTAATTTGAATACAGGAAGGAGGAAGAGGAAGGTGGATGACATGAATACTCCTCCAACTACCAATTCAAGATTTTACTTTCCTTTCTGAAAAATACTCTATACCTACAAATAACTGAAAAAAAATACTTTAGATACAAACAACCAATTTGTGAGTGTATTTGTTTATGTGAGTGCACAACGTGGGAATGGAGGGCAATATAATTGGACAACTTTAGGTTCAGATGTAATATTTTTGGCTTTAAGAAACTAGCTTTGTTTTTTAAATAATTAAAAATAACTCCATTTCTGAACATGTGGTAGTAGTTGAGAAGTAAATTACATATCTATATCCTATCTAATAATAGACAAACATGGTAATTAACCATACCTCTGCTATGCTTCCCATTGGCTAATCAGCAGGATATGCAAATTAACTGCCAACAAAGATGGAGGCCAGCAGCCACGCAGCTGAAGCGAACAGGAGGCTTGCTTGCTCCAGTGATGGAGGAAGCCAAGGATCCCCGACTGCCGCTGCCCAGCTCTGAGCTCCGGATGCAACAATGCTGCAATTATAGAAGCTAAACCAACCCAGATACCTGTTTTCAGCTGCCAGCAGGCTCAGAGCTTAGGGTGCGAGTGATGGCAACAGAGTTTCAATTATAGAAGC
>NW_006287803.1:175715-178847 GCF_000327345.1 Myotis davidii
TTCGGTGGATCTCTTCCCCCCCCCCACCACCACCACCAATCCTCCCCGGCCTTCCCGCTGTAGTTTGACAGTCTGTTTGATGTTGCTCTGCCTCTGTATCTATTTTTGTTCATCAGTTTATAATGGTCTTAATTATCCATAAATGAGTGAGATCATGTGGTATTTTTATTTCATTGACTGGCTTATTTCACTTAGCATAATGCTCTCCAGTTCCATCCATGCTGTTGCAAATGGTAAGAATTCCTTCTTTTTTACAGCAGCATAGTATTCCATCATGTAGATGTACCACGGTTTTCTAAGCCATGTGGAAACATTTCACACTTTAAGCAAATGTCCATGAAGCATTTTTCCATGCCTCATCTCAAATGATCCTCACAGAAGTCCTGGAGTAGGTAGATAGGAGTTTCGGTGGAATCCTATTTTCTTTTCATTAGCTGGAAAATAGAGATTTAGAAAACTTAGAAACTTGGCTCGAGTGAAAAGAAGTAAGAAATGGTGGACCTTGAAAATGACTTCAGGTTTTCTCACTGCACAGAATATAGTCAAACACTGTTACAGTTAAACATTTTACCCTTTGTTCTCCCTGTGTGATCTACAATAATAATCTGCTTTGTGTTGATATTTATTGCTGTATTGCTGACAATTACCTGAAAGAGAAGTTGGGGTGCTTCACTGGGCTGGAAAAAGTTTAGCCACATCAGAAAGCAGGTCTAATTAAGCAAGTTTATTCCATATCTATAAAAGGCTAAGTTGACTCGCACATGCACAATATATGTAAAGCTCTCACTGGTGCCAATTTGCACGCATGTATTTCCATCTATCATTGTCAATTGTGAATTTGGTTGATACTTCTATTATAGAGAAAGGGCAAATAACGATATTAAAATATTTCTACTAATTAATTTCCTTTCAATGTGCATGAATTCATGCAGCAGGCCACTAGTATGACTGTATTTGTCTCCAAAATACAGCTTGACTTGTAGTGTGAATTGAATAATTATCTACATTTAATTTAGCAATAAATATTTATATTGGCATAGAACCAGACAAGGGCTTGTTTGTTTCTCTAATTTGTGTACTGGAATTGGGTACTAAATAGTAATTTAGTAAATAGTTGTTAAGTCTGTCAAGGAAAGTAGGTTTTATGTGTGTTTTAAATAGGCCATCCACTGGAGAAATTTTGTTTCCTCTATAACAAAAGTAATTTTATCTTATTTATACAATGTTTATTAAGGAGTAAAAAAAAATAGGGAGTCATGCCTAATTATGTAAATGAAATCTGTAATTGTAAAATAGTTATAGGAAGAAATTACACTAGTCTTAGAAAATGATTTTCAGTACTTTGACAGGAATTTTGCAAAATGACAACTGAAACGAATCTTATTTCAACATTAATGAATGTTACTCTTCAAGTATTGTTGAGTAAAAGAAGGCTGCAATACACACATGTGTGCTTTGCATGAATCATCTAATAAAAAAGTAAAAAATAAAATAAAATAAAATGTCACAGGAGCCCTCCAAATGCAGTTTTTAAAAGGATCTGAGCAATGTGCCAGTTAGGGTTCCAGAACCATTATATCAATGCTGATTACTTGAATGGCTCATTTTGGGTTGTTCTCTTAATGACAGAAAAAATAATCTGGTTAAATAATTGAACTTCAAAGACAGGTGATCCTCAGAATGATAACCTAACTATAGCATCTTTAGTAGTGATCACAAAGAGAACAGAAAATCTCAAAAACTATGGACCATTTACTTTCTCTTTGTCAAGGAAAGAAAAAAGGAAGAAAATGGAATATGTCTAATGTACATTGCATATTAGAAACTATAATATGAAAAATTTCTTCAGAATAATTTCCTTCTATAGCTTCTTTGAGACAGTACATTTGCATAGCTTTTTTTGAAAATTCCATTTCAAGAACTTCCTTGTAACTCTTATACAAATAGAAAAATTGTTGCTAACTGATTCTTAAAGACATTATCTGGAGAAACATTCTGTATTCCTCAGCTGAGGCTGAACCACTAGTTTAATAGTTTTGAGCTTTTCCACTTCTTAAAATAACTGAATCAAAAGACATTTACCAGAGTATAGACAATGATATATTAGGTACCCCAAACCCTTATGATCTAGTTTTAGTTTGATTTCACAAAACATAGATGACTTTGATATCTTTTTTTTTTCATTAAGATAACAAATACTTCTTTAGTTTATTTTGCCGTTGTTAGTGTTGGTAAATATTGAAGCCATTATAATTAGAGCTAGTTGATATTTAAATGATCATTACGTGGTAATGTAATGTGTGGTGCTTTTATTAAGTAGTAAGTAGATTTAAGACTGGAAGTACTTTTCTTAAAATAAATATTTTATACTTAAACATCTCCCTACCTCAATGTAAGTTAAAACTACAAAGGGACTGCAAAAATATGAACATTCACTGGAGCATACATAAGAAATACTAGGCTATCATATTTTAACCACAACGAATTATGCTTGCTCCTCTCTTTTTGACTTACCTAAAAACAAGGGGGAGGGTTTCCTATTCCACTTGTAAGGATATTGGAAGTCATCTCTCCATTCTATCAAGTAAAGTTGGAAAAATCAACAACTCTTCTTAGATTCCTAAGAAAGGGGAGGACACATGGGAACCTACTGCCTTAAGTTTGGAGAAACAAATGAATAATAAACTGAGCCAGGCTTATTGGAGTAGATACTCTCAAACAGAAATGGCCATGGAAACCAGTGCCAGGATAGGAAAACTTGAACTATAAATGAAAAATTGCTAAAGGTTCAGTGTGGACAACTCTGAAAGATAAAATGTGCAGGGCAACCCAGTCATAAGGGGGGCCCAAATATTATGAGATTTATCTGCCACAGCATGAGCAGGTTCCCACAGTAAATATCAGGTACATATTTTGTCCTGCTTCTGGCAGGGGGAGGGAAAAGGAAACCATTTTGAAATATGCGAGTACTCTGTTCCTATTAGCAAGCCCTGCTTTCAAGGAAAGCTAATTAACCAGATCCTAAGTTGCTAGAGCAGCGGTCCTCAACCTGTGGGTCGCGACCCCTTTGGCGGTCAAACGACCCTTTCACAGGGGTTGCCTAAGACCATCCTGCATATCAGATATTTACAT
>NW_006287803.1:178895-185778 GCF_000327345.1 Myotis davidii
ATCAGAACCTAAGTGACCTGGAGAAGGGAAACAGCCAACTCTAGCCCACTCTAGCCATACTGTCCCACCTAAGGGAGGAGAGAAAAATTGAGAAACACTTGTGAAGTCCAGAGGTAGACTCACTAAAATACTGAGACCTAATTATAGGAATATATCATGTTTACAATCTCCCCCTATGCCTCATCACCAATTTACTAAAGGCCCATTTATCCTAGTACTTTTCACTGGATACATCGTGTTTGTCTGTCAAGAAAAAATTACAAAGCATACAAAAAGGAAAAAAAAATGAAGAGACAGAGTAAGTATCAAAATCAGACATGGCAGGGACTTTATCAGACTAGGAATTTAAAACAGCTATGATCAATATGCTAAGGGCCCTAATGGATAAAGTAGACAACATTCAAGAACAGATGGGCAATGTTAACAGAGAAATAGAAATCCTAGGAAAGAAACAAAATTAAATTGTAAGAATTGTTAAAAGAAGTTCTTTAAAAAGAAGGAAAATAATACAAGTTAGGAACTTGGGTATACATAAAATAAGGCAAAGCATCAAAGAAGAAGTGAAAACAAAATAAACAATTTTTTTATTGTTAATTCATTTAACAACAGTGACAGTTTGTTCAAAATAATAACAAAAACAATGTATTCAATTATGTATGCTTAGGTATATATCTCTATAAATATCCCTATATGTATAGCTATATATGTGCTTATATATACTTATATATAAATGAAATGAATGACAGCAATGATTCAAGAGATAGAAAGGAGAAATTAGGATAATTTTGTTATGATAAGGTACTCATGCTATCCATAAAGTGGTATAAAGTTATTTTAAAGTGGACTTGGATTAGCTTTAAATGTATATTGCAACCTATAGGGCAATCACCAAAAAGTTTTTAAAAGTATAATTGATATGCTAAAAAAGAAATACAATCATAAAATGTATCTTTAATGATCAAAGATATTCAATTTTGATGAGTATTTGTTTGCATGATTTGTTAAATTTATAGGGATTTTTGTTTCCCATCAGAAAAACATTTGCTTAGCCTTAGGTCAGCAACATATTATACTGTTTTCTTTCAGAAACTTCATATTTTTATCTTTTACAATTATACTTATGAGCCATCTTGTATTAATTTTTGTAGTCTAATGTAGGGTCAAGGTTCATTATCTGACAAACCTATATAGAGTTCTTATAACAATATGTAATGTGTTGAAGACTTTCTTCTTTGAATTTTTTTGGCATATATACCAAAATGATATGTATATATGCAGATTATTACTGTACACTTTATACTGTTCCATTGTTACCTAGCTTTATTCTAAAACTACACTGTCTTAATTACCATATAGTATTGAAAATAAGTCTTGAAATTGGGAAATGTTAGTCCTTTATCTTGATTCTTCTTTTGCAAAGTTGTGTGGACTGTTATATTTCCCTGAATTTGCAAACAAATTTAAGACTCAACTTGCCAAATACTAAAAACTGGTTGCAGGACTTTGACCTTTAAATTGATAGATAACTTTAGGGAAAATGAATTTCTTAACAATACTGACTTCAAATCCACAATATGGAATTTATCTGTACTTATTTAGATTTTTAAAAATTTTCTTAGCAATATTTCCCAGTTTTTAGTATAGATTCTTGCACATTTTACTTAAAATTATAGCTAAACATTTCATTGTTTGACATTATTTGTAAATATGATTTTATTTAAAATTATTTTTCAATATTTTTCTGTTATTGTAATTGATTTTTGTATTTTGATCTTGTATCCTGTGACGTTAACATATTTATTACCTCTAGTATATATTTTGTACTATAGTTTTCTAGGAGTTTTCTACATAAAAGTTTTGTGAACAAAGACCATTTTATTTCTTTCTACCTAATCTATATGCCATATTTTTTCTTTATTGGACAGCTACAATCTCCAGTAAAACATTAAATAAATATATTCAGAGTGCCATTCATTCTTTGTTCCCATTTTTAGGTAGAAAATATTGAAAAATTCATTTTTGGGTATATTAGTTGTGAGCTTTTCATAGATGCTGTTAATTAATGAGATTGAGGAAGTTTCCTTCCATTTTTAATTTTGAGAGTTTTAATACTAAACAAGTGATACAATGTGTTATATGCTTTTTAAATATATATATATATATATACATACAACCTGTGCATGTGCCCCAACCAGGAATCGAACCAAGACCTCCCGGCTCATAGGTCAACTCCCAACCACTGATCCATGCTGGCCAGGCTCTAAGTTGGCAAATTTATTGTAATAAAGTTGTTTGTAATATTAACTTATTTTAATTTTGTAGAAACAGTAATGATACATTTTTATTTGTTATTCTTAATTTAGTTTTCCCATTTTTCTTGATAATGTTATTAAGGTTTTATTAATTTTATTTGTTTTTGAAGAACTTTTATGAATATATGCATAACCCATGGACACAGACAATAGGGTGGTGGAGCCCTGGGTATGGGGGTGAGGGTGAGCTATAAGGGGGTCACTGGGAGAAAAAAAGGGGATCTATATATATAATACTTTCAACAATAAAGATCTAAGAAAAATTTTGGGGACTCAACATTTTTATAACTAGCCATTTTCTATTTAAATGGCTTCTCCTCTTATCTTTATTATTTTCTTCCTTCATTTGGGTTCATTGTAATCTTTATTATTTGTATGAAATTGTCTTCTTTTTTAAAAATGATATTCAAAGCTAAAAATTTTTCTATTAGTATTTTTTGGCATTTATCTGGCAACTTTTGATATGTTGTTCTTTCACAATAATTCATTTAGAATATTTTCCTATGTTTTTGTTGTTTTTTGTTTGTTTGTTTCTTGAATAGTTTAGATATTGGTTCTTCAAAAACCAGTTGTATGCTTTCTAGATATTTAATTTTTATTGGCTTGTACTTTAATTCCATTTGGTTAGAGAACATATGCCCTAAGACTTTAAACTTTTAAAAATGTATCAAGATTTGTTTTATGAGTCAGCATATTTGTAAAACTGTGTACTTGTGACAGGATGATGTAAATGGCAATGTTTATATTGTATATCATTCTGATGCATTTGAAAGTTATACTTCTAAGGGTTATTTTATGCAGCAGCTATTTAAATATCCTTTCACATTTATTGAACATGTAACATGAGAGAGATAGAAACATCAATGATGAGAATCATTAGTCAGCTGACTCCTACATGCATCCTACTGGGAATTGAGCCTACAACTTGGGCACGTACCCTGACCTGGAATTGAACAGTGATCTCCTGGCTCATAGATCAATGCTCAACCACTGCTCCACAATGGCTGGGCTAAATATCTTTTAATTTTTAAGGAGTGTGTCTATTATCTTCCATGTCCAAGATATTTTGGGGCGACGCTAGGCTGTGAACAGGCTGAGCAGGAGAGGAAACTTTGGTCCTGGCCCTGTGGCCTGTGCGGGGGAAGCCCTGGGAGGGGAGGGCTCTCCCAAGAACCCTCCTGCCCTCACTCCGTCCTCTCTATCCTTCCTCTCTTCTCTGTAGGACACTCCCAGGTGCCCGATGACCTGCCAAGGGACCTGCTCAGAAACACCTTCATCTCCTGAGCACCGGGGGCCAGGCAGGCGCACCTGCCAGGAGCAAAGGGAGGATGCCCTCCAGCTCTGTGCCCGCAGGAGGACTGTCAGCCCCTGCGGGAGAAGCTGCTGATTGTTTTTCTTATGCTCACATTTTGTCCTGTTCCTGGGTTCTCATATTTTTTCTGAGACTCGCATTGATGCAGTTTCATTTTTATGCAGCTCACTTGTGAGTGATTAATATCAAATTTGTCTACTCAAAAATTGCTCTCAGAAGACTGCATTATAACCATAATTATAACAATTTCAGATACTATGTAAAAAAACTCCCTGTGCTGAGATGTTGAGTAGGGCAGCACAGCTCTTAAATTTAAGCCAAAATGGCTCATCATTATCTTGAAACTGTAATTTCAAAAATTGAAATCTTCTCCTAATAATGATTTTGGCTGGTACAGATGACTACTGTTGGTAACTCCTCATATCCGCATACATTTGCAATTCCTAACCTCTCTTGCAGTTTAACTTGTGACTAATTTTAGTCAATGTAATGTGTGAGAGAAGAGACTTTGGGGTTAAGATGGCTATTTATCTGGCTTGCCTTCTCCACCCTCTCTGCTTTTTAGCCTGTCAGGAGGGTCATAGGTCAACACAGAGTCTGCAATCCAACAAACTACAAAGTAAACATAGCCTTGGCCTGTATAACCAGCATATAATTGTGACAACAATACATAGGCTTCTTTTTTGTTAAATAAATAAGACCACTGAAAATATAACAACTCAGTTTTGAGGGTGTTTTTTCTTATTCTATCTATAAATTTTCTTGATTCTATAATGCTATCTTTTGCAGTTAAAAAATATAGCAACTATGCTTGCTAAGTACATTTTCCTATCATATTTCCTTTCTGTCTTAACACAGTGAGTTAATTTAAGATATTATACATAAAAATAGTATATTTTAAAAACACACTGAACAGAATACATGTTCAATAAATGTTAAAAATTACTTTGTATGCCAAAGAACTGAGGCTTTGACTTTTATAAATCAAATTTCCATAAGTAAAGTGAGTATCTCAGTGAATTTTCATAAGTAAAGTGAGTATCTCAGTGAATTAGTGGTTCTCAAAATGTAGCTTCCAGCATCATCATCAACAAATTTGTTAGACATGCACATTTTCAAGTCCCATCCTATATCTAGTAAATACGACACTTGGTAGTAGGACCTAAAGTCTGTGTTGTAACCAGCCCCCAAGTTGATTCTGATGCATGCCAAAGTTTAAGAGTCTTTGATGTAAATCTGTGCTGTCCAGTACAGCACATATACATGGCTACTGAACACTTGAAATGTGAATTGTCTTATTGGGATGTGCTGTAAGTGTAGCATACACAAAGGATTTCAAAGAGTTAGCTTGAAAGTATGATGAAACTATATAATTAATGAATGTTAGTTTTGATTAAATGTTTACATGATATTTTAGATGTATTGGAATAGATTATTGGAATTAATTTCACCTTCATTATTTTACATATTTTAAAAATAATTGTAAGTTTTATATGTGGCCATCATTTTATTTTTATTGGACAGTGATACTCTGGAAAATCCAAGCCCTCTAAGGTTTTTTTTTCCTGATCCTGTAAATATAAAAAGTACTTATTTCATCATTAAAACCCACACTAAGGAATCATTTCGATAACAGATTTCTATGTACCTGAATAGGTTTAACTATTCAGTGCCTGTTCTCTGAATCTGATAAATCTTAGCTCATTCTTCATTATTCTATAGTTACATGCTATATGTGAACTTGATTAGACTAAATCCTGAATAATTTTTACTAATCTTCATATATATATATAAATCTAATATGCAAAGTTCGACCTTGTGAGTTTGACTGGGAGTTTGATTGCTCGTTATGCTGTGTGCTGACCACAAAGGGGTGCATGGAATGAAGGAAGGCCCTGGCTGAGAGCTGGAAAACCCATTGCTGGCCAGGCCTAAGGATCCTACCCTTGCATGAATTTTGTGTACCAGGCCTCTAGTCTAAATATAAGAATGTTGGTATATTTTAACTAAAATCATATCTCATGTTGTCATACATTGATTGTATTCATACTTTGTCCCAGTCAGTATAGCATAGAAGTGACATGTGAAGTATGTAAGAACATTTTTATTTATTTCAGATATTAGGATATAATTTATTGAGTTATTGACATATCAGATACTCAGGGTGTATAATGAGCTGTTTTGATACAAATATAGATTAAAAATGATTTTTGTGATAGAACATTCGAAATCTAATCAGTTAGCAATTTTTAAGTATATTGTATAGTATTGTTAACTATAATCAATATGGTGTACATTAGGTCCCTAGAACTTATAAATCTTATAACTGGAAGTTCGTACCCTTTGACCCATATCTCCCCATCTACCTCACTCACCAGCCATTGGTAACTACCACTCTACTCTCTATTTCTATGAGTTTGGCTTTTTGTATTTTGTTAAATGTTCTTTCTGAGTCTATTGAGATAATAATCTGATTTGTATCATTCATTTTATTAATATGGTATCTCACATTTATTAATTTGTTTATGTTGAATCATCCTAGCATTCCAGGGATAAATCCCAGTTGAACATAGACTATTATCTTTTTAACGTGTTATTAAATTTGGATTGGAGATATTTTGTCAAGATGGAGTGTTTTTCACTATTCAATTTTTTGAAAGAATTTGAGAAGAATGGTGTTAATTCTTCTTTAAATGCTTGGTATAGTGAAACCATCTAGAATTATGTCAGAAGGTTTTTGATTACTGATTCCATTACCTTATTAGTTATTGCTATACTCAAATTTTCTATTTCTTCATGATTTCAGTCTAGGTTGGTTGTATTTTTCTAGGAATTTATCCACATCTTATAGGTTGTCTAATTTGTTAGCATACAATTGTTCATAATAATTTCTTGTCATCCTAGGTATTTCTATGGTACCATTTGTAATGTTTTCTTTTTCATTTCTGATTTTATTTATTTGCGTTCCCTTTCTTTTTTTTTACTTAGTGTAGATATGGTTATCAGTTTAGTTTATAATTTCAAATATCAGCTCTTAGTTGTGTTGGTCTTTTCTATTGTATTCTCTATTTTCTCCTAGCCTACAAGCTCTTTGGTTATAGAACCACTGATGTTCCCTTGTATAAGAGAATTACTTTCCCTCTCGTTGTTTTAAAATCTCTCTCTGCCTTTGCTTTTCAACAGTTTTGTTATTATGGGCATTTAGAGAAGCTGGTTTTGTGTTGAGATTTGGGGGGGGGGGGGCGTTTTTGTTTTCAGA
>NW_006287803.1:185821-186828 GCF_000327345.1 Myotis davidii
CTGTCTCCACGTTTGGAAATTTCTCAGCCATAATGTCTTTAAATTAACTTTCCAACCCTTTCTCCTCTCTTCTCCTTCAGGGACTCCAAAGATATGTACATTATTTCTTTTTATGGTGTTCCATAAGTCTTATAGAATTCTTTATTATTTTTCTTTTCATTCTTTTTCTTTCTCCTCTGACTAGATATTTATTTATTTATTTATTTAGCAAACGAATTTTTATTGATTTCAGAGAGGAATTGAGAGGGAGAGAAAGATAGAAACATCAAAGATGAGAGAGAATCATTGATTGGTTGCCTCCTGCCTGCTTGATCCACAATGAGGATCAAGCCACAACCTGGGCATATGCCCTGACTGGGAATGGAACTGTGATCTCCTGGTTCATAGGTCAACGCTCATACACTGAGCCACGCCAGCGAGGCTGGATAATTTTTATTGATCTCTCTTATAGTTCACTGATTCTTTCTTCTGTTTGTTCAAATTTGATATTGAAGCTCTCTGATGAATTCTTCAGAGCAGCCATTATGTTTTCCAGCTTAAAATTTTTCTGTTTGGTTCTTTTTTTTTCCTTATGTGTTCCTTCTCTGTTGAAACTCTCATTTTGTTCATGAGGTGTATTCCTTATATTATAAAACTGTTCATATGTATTTTCTTTCTTTTTTGTTTTGTTTTTTTTTGGGGTTTTTTTGTTTTGTTTTGTTTTTATTTTTTTAATATTTTTTATTGATTAATATATTAGAAGAAGGGAGAGAAATAGAGAGTCAGAAACATGGATGAGAGAGAGACACCGATCAGCCGCCTCCTGCACATCACCCACTGGGGATGCACCCGCAACCCAGGCACATGCCCCTGACCGGAATCGAACCCGGGACCTTTCAGTCCACAGGCCGACGCTCTATCCACTAACCAAACCGGTTTCGGCCGAGGCTAAGTTTATACCAAGAGACCACGGTGAGGTTTTAGGCCAGTGCGTGACCTGATCTGAATTTCTTGTCATTTCAAACACT
>NW_006287803.1:188128-212713 GCF_000327345.1 Myotis davidii
GCGCGTCGCAGTGTCCTGATAATTTCTGCAAGCACTTCTGAGGGAAAGCCGCCCTCAAGTTCCGAGTCTGCCTGCTGCCAGACAGTGCAGTTTCTCCCCATAAGAGTCCTGGGTCCCCAGAGACTTCCTGTAACTGGGAGTTCAGGCAGTCGGGAGATTGTGACTCCCTCCTGATTCAAAAAGACAGCCACGTTCTCAGGTGCCAGCCCCTTTCTGCGCGCACGCTCGAGCCTCTGTACCTCTGTACTTTACTTTCGCCGCTCCTCTGGGTCTCAGTGTGCTTTTCTCTTTCCTTCTAGTTGTAAAATTTCCACTCAGCCAGCCTTCCTGTAGTTCTGGATGATGTCCATTTTGTCTTTTCATTGTATTTTTGAAGTTGTTGTGGAAGGCAGCAATTTCCGGTGTTTACCTATGCCTCCATCTTGGTTTCTCTCCCATATGTATTTTCTTATAGCTCTCTAAGGGTCTTCAGAAAAATTATTATGAATATTTTGTGAACAATACCTGGCTCTCCATTTCTGCAGTTACTGCAGGTTTGCTGTATTCATCTTAGAGTCATAGTTCCCGGTTATTTGTAATCTCTGTAGTCTTTTGTAGGTAGTCTGCACATTTAAAAAGGCAGCCATCTCTTCCAGACTTTATGACCTGACATTGATAAGGGAAGACTGTAACTTATGGGTGAGGTCATGCTGGAGTATTCTATCACACCTGCTCTAGTGATGCAGGGTGCAAAGTGTGGGAACACATGGTAGCTCCTGGTTTGTGTGGGGCATGAAGGTTCTTCAGCTCAGGCTACTGGCCTCCACTGCATTGACAACTTTGTAGTCTTTGTCAAGTTCTGTAGTTGCAATGGCTGTAACAACCTTCAGTGGTACCTCTAGGTCCCATGGCTAGGAACCAGGGCAGCAGGGGTGGTGGCTGGAGCTGGTGGCATACACACACTCAGCTACAGGTGTCTCTATAGCAGAAGAGGTCAATTGAAGACACACACAGTATTTAGGTCCAGGAAAGCCAGCATAGGCCGGGGCTAACTATGGGTCACTGGCAGCTATGTGGGTCCTGGATGCCAATAGGCTCTCCTGTGGCTGCTTACTCTCCCTCCAAGTATGCACACTGCAGTTGAGGCTGACAAGCATCAATCTGGTGTCCCACAGGCGCACAGCTAGCCCTGAATGCATGCACAGTGGTGGGGGTCAGTTTGGGGTTAAAGGTTGGTGTTTTATATTCATGCAACCACAGAAGCTATGCTAGCTGTGAACCTTATGTGTTCCTTCTCTGTTGAACAAAATACATTTAGTGGATTTTGGCAAGGGCAAGGAGGACAGAGGGAACAGGGATATACTTGGGTGTCTGGCTTTTTGCACTCATTTAGCTGCAGGATCCTGAGCTGGCTGCTGGTATGATTCTTGGGTTCCTAGGCTTATGCTGGAATGGGGAGAGGAGGAACAGGATGGACTCAATGGCTAGAACCCATGAATGAGAGAAAGGGACATGGATAGAGAGTTAGAATCATCGATGAGAGAGAAACATCGATCAGCTGCCCCCTGCACGCCCCCTACTCAGGTTAGAGCCTGCAACCAAGGTACATGCCCTCAACTGGAATCAAACCCAGGACCTTTCAGTCTATGGACCAACGCTCTATCCACTGAGCCAAACTGGTCAGAGCTTATTGCTGAAATTGATATTAAAAACCATTGTACTGAAATATGTACAACAAAACTTATAAAGATTAAACTTAAAACCTTGAAAAATAAATATTACCTCATCATTTACCTTTTGCAAGGAAGAAGTCAGGTTGTTGAAAATACCAGAGTTCTGTCAGTTATAGTAAAGGAAGATTTTCTTGCTCTAAATAACAATGCCAGTTAAGGTCCAAAAAACAATCTTTGCTTTTCTTGTGAAAGAATATATTTTATAGCATAAGAACAACAGAAGAAAAGGTGAAGGATCTAAGAAGAGACAGATGTCAATGCATAAGCTAAATTTTTTTTAAATATTCACAGGTGAATCAGTATTCAGTATCTTGACCTGCATTTTTCCTCATAAAACAAGGTAATTCAATGGGCTTTTATTTTTAAGGCAATACTCACAATGATATTTCACAATCTGTAGAAATTGAATTTCAGTTAAAGTACTACCTGAATAAGAATAAAATACTGTCAGAATTCAATTAAGACTGTCCCAAACCTGATATTACACTGTTGAACACATCACTGGCTCCATTACCCAGTGTTCTGCACCACTATTTTAAGTTATAGGAGGTCATTGAAGGTTGAACACAAATAGATAAATTTAAAAAGGATCAATTTAACACTAAAAGGAGAACCAAGATGGTGGCGTAGGTAAATGGCAGTATTCACCGCCTCTCACAACCACATCAAAATTACAACTAAAATACAGAACAACCATCATTCAGAAACACCTTAAATTTGGCTAAATGGAAGTCCTAAACTAGAGAAGTAAAGAAGAAAGCACATCAGCCTGGCTCACACTGTTCACTCTGCCCTTGTGATTCCCTGAGATCCCGCATCACCTAAGTTGAGACTCCACCCAAGCTGTTTGTAGTGGCTTTTCCATATAAATAGCCTGTCCTGGCTCAGGCTTCAGATATTGCTAAAATCTCTTAAAGAAGCAGCAGCTGGCCTCAGCATTTCACATTCCTCTCAATATGAGGCCATAGGCTGGCACTAGCAGCAGTCTACCATGTTTCACAAATTGGCCTCTATTGGACACTTCCAACACAAGTAGTAACTGTCTAAAGATCACTATATAGCTCCAGACGGGTGGCCCTGGGCAAGTTTAGGCAGTGGCTGACTTTGGACATCCAGGAGGGCCCCAGAGCCAGTGCACCCTTTGGACATTTTCAGACCACATCAGATCACAACTGTACATATCCATGAGTGGCACACTTAAGGGTCAGATTCAATGAGCACCAATGTTCCACTGAAGAAAGTTATGTTCCCTGGTGTCTGTCCTACACAGCAGCTCTTCTACTGCAGGCTCAGCTGGCTGATCTTCACAACCAGGTGGCCTGACAGTCAATTCCTCCCAGTGATGTCAACAGCAATTATGGCTCAACTACAAAAAGTCAGTGCATACAGCCCACAGAAGTGTGCACCTAGAATGCCCAGCTCAGGTATCTGGGGAGGCTGAGCCACTGGGTCCTACAGGACACCTACTAGGCCACTCTACCAAGTCTGGGTGACATAACAGATCTACCTATACAGAAAAACAAACACAGGGAGGCAGCCAAAATGTGGAGACAAAGAAACGTGTCACAAATTAAAGAACAGAAGAAATCTCCAGAAAAAAGAACTAAATGAAACAGAAGCAAGCAAACAACCAGATACAGAGTTCAAAACAATGGTTATAAGGTTGCTCAAGGATCTTAATGAGAGCTTCAAGGGACTTACTGAGAATTTCAAAGATCTTACTGATAATTTCAAGGAACTTATTGAGAACATCAAAGACATGAAAAATGACCAGTCAGAAATGAGCGATACATTAACAAAATGAAGACTAATGTACAGGGAATCAACAGTAGAGGATGTCAAGAATCAAATCAGTGATTTGGAATATGAGGAAGCGAAAAACACCCAATCAAAAGAAAAATGAATCCCAAAATATGAAGATAGTGTAAAGAAAGGAGTATCTGGACAACTTCAAGGGTACCAACGTTCACATTATGGGGGTGCCAGAAGAAGAAGAGAGAGAGAACAAGATATTGAAAACCTATTTGAAGAAATAATGACAGAAAACTTCCCCTACCTGGTGAAAAAAATGGACTTATAACTCTAGGAAGCACAAAGTGTCCCAAATAAGAGGATCCCAAAGAAGCCACACCAATACTCATCATAATTAAAATGTTAAAGGTTAAAGATAAGGAGAAAATCTTAAAAGCAGCAAGAGAAAAGCATTTCGTTACCTACAAGGGAGTGCCCATATGACTGTCAGCTGGATTTCTCAACAGAAACTATGCAGACCATAAGAGAGTGGCAAGAAATATTCAAAGTAATAAATAGCAAGGACCCACAACCAATATTACTCTACCCAGCAAAGCTATCATTTGGGATTGAAGGTCAGATAAAGATTTTTCCAGATTAAAAAAAAAAGCTAAAATATTTCATCACCACCAAACCAGTATTTTATAGTATTTTATAAAATGTTGGTTATTCTAGAAGAAGAAGAAAGAAAAAAAAAGAAAGAAAGAAAGAAAGAAAGAAAGAAAGAAAGAAAGAAAGAAAGAAGAAGAGGAAGAAGAAGAATTTTAAATAATAAAAGGCTAATATGTAAATTGGCCCCTCAACTGGGAGTTTGACCGGATTCGACCAACCACCCTCCCCTGGCTGGCCCCACCTGATGGCCCGAATAGGGGTGGGTTGGCCAGACCCCACCTGTGCACAAATTCAAGCACCAGGGCTCTAGTATGAATAATAAAAGGGGAAGAAATACATAGCTATCAACAATTGAAGCTAGGATGAGGAACATGTTGGCCAGCAGGATGACAGTGTGCAAGAGTGTGAGTGAGTAAAGGAGTAAAAGGGGAGTGTGTGGACATTTGTGGTGTGTGATCTGTGTGAGTGAGGGACAGTTAGATCACGCAGGAGCCTTGAGGACTGGCTTATGAGGCTCTCCTAGATGGGGCACACCTGCTACGGCTATGGGCACTTCCAGGCCTGTGAGGTTTGGGCACAGAGTCCATTCCATCTTGAAGAGGGGATCAGTGGAGGCCAGAAGTATAGCCACACCAAAAACCAGACTTGCTTCAGACAACACCCTAGACTGGAACAGTGAGCCATTGACTGGCCAAAACTCATGAGGGACCACCGCCGCCCTGGCAGTGAATGGTACCCTATGCCACCTCCCAGAGACCAGCACTGACCACAAGCTAGAGAGACCTGCACACAACTCCACCCCTGCGCTTCTGTACCCGGTGCTACTGGTCCCTGAGCTAGCAGTGAATGCATGGAAGAGGGACGCGTGCCCCTCCCCAACCAGCTTTCGGGACCAGGAGCTCACCAAATACACACCTGCTGCGAGCCCAGCTGGGTCCCCCAGACTGGCACCCTGCCCAGCCCCAAAGACCTTGCTAATGGTGCGAGCCCAGACCCCGACCCTGCGCCCGCCCAGCCCAGCCCCAAAGACTGTCATAGGTGCTGGCCAGGGGCACTTTTCTTAAGAGAACATACAGAAGGCTAAGAGACATATGAAAACATGCTCAAAGTCAATAATAATTCGAGAGATGCAAATCAAAATGGCAATGAGGTACCATCTCACACCTGTCAGAATGGCTATCATCAACAAATCAACAAACGCCAAGTGCTGGAGAGGATGTGGAGAAAAAGGAACACTCGTGCACTGCTGGTGGGAATGCAGGCTGATGCGGCCACGTGGAAAACAGTATGAGATCTCCTCAAAAAATTAAAAATAGAACTTTCAATTGACCCAGTAATCCCACTTCTAATAATATATCCCAAAAAATCAGATATACCAATCCGAAAGAATTTCTGCACCCCTATGTTCATAGCAGCACAATTTACAATAGCTAAGATTTGGAGTCCTAACCGGTTTGGCTCAGTGGATAGAGTGTCAGCCTGAGGACTGAAGGGTCCCAGGTTCGATTCCGGTCAAGGGCATGTACCTTGGTTGCGGGCACATCCCCAGTGGGGGGTTGCAGGAGGCATATAAAAGGAAATTTTACCATTTGCAACAGCCATACTGGATCTGGAGAGCATTATGCTAAGTGAAATAAGCCAGTAGGAGAAAGATAAATATTATATGATCTCACTCGTTTGTGGAATATAATGAACAACATAAACTAATGAACAAAAGTAAATCCAGAGACAGAGAAACATTGCATAGACCTCAGAGGGAAGGCAGAGAAGGGGGGCAGGGTAAGAGATCTACCAAAGGACTGATATCCATGCATATGAGCATGACTAATGGTCACAGACAACAGTGGGGTTAGGGTCAAGTGTTTGCGGGCGCGCATGCACACACGTACACACACACACACACACACACACATTCTTATACTAGTACACTCATTGTTCTCCTTTTTATGTAGTAGAGACACAGCTCTTTTGAGATATTCTGGTGATGCTTATTCCCAGAGACAAAAAAACAGAGAAGTTGATATTAGGAAAATAAAAATTAATAATTGTCAATGCTCAAACATAAGCAATGTTTCCCTGGTGTCATGATATTATTAATGAAAGTCTTCCAAATTCTATCTCTAGCATATCATCTTTGCTCTATTACTCTAAATCTCATTTTTACTTTATGAGTTTTCTCCTCTGTAATGCTGGAGTTAAGTTTCTTAATCTATATTGCTATCACAGAAAGAATCTGTTTTCCCTAATATCTGGGCATGTTTGGCAATTAATGAATCAGAGGAAAAATAGGAGTCAGTGTATATGTATAACATTATGATAAATAGCTAGAATCTGTATCTATGTCTACCTTTTGCTATTTATATATCCTTTATGCAAGTTACTTAACTCACTTAGTTCTAGTTTCCTCATCTGTAAAAGGAAGAAAAAGAATACATGCCATGTACGGTTACTATGATAATTAAGTAAATTAATGCATATAAATCACGTTGCCCAATTCCTGACACAAACTTGATAAATCTCAACTTGTTTTTATTTAGATATAATATATATCCTGAAGTTGAAATGATAACGTAAATGATTAACATAGCACAGGTAAAAGGATGACATGTAAATTTAGGAAAGCTTTCACATTTTAAAGTAATTAAGTGAACAAAAGGTCAATATGAAATGATAAATCCTGATCCTGATCGTAAGATAAAATATAGAAACTGGAGAATGGGTGAGACAAATTAGAAATCAAAATAACATGACTACAAATCAATGAATAAATGAGAAGCATCAGAGATAATAAATCTGGATGACAATAAGTTCATCAATTGGAGAAAAGCCTTTATACATACTCCTATAAATAAATTTAAAAAGACACTCAGAAGCATAATACAGGAAAAGTTAATTGAAATGAAGAAAATGGAATTTGTAGATCAAAAGAAGAGATCATATGTCAGGAAAACTGATTCAGAACAATTGATATCAAGGCACATCCAATTAAGTTATTGAATTTCAAGGCTAAAGAAAGCATTCTACTGCAATCTAGTCATAAAAAGCAGTCATTGACTAAGGGAATAATAAAGTGAACTGTAGAAATCTCCATAGCTACACGGAAACCAGAATAGAAATGTATAAATATACTCTGTGTTCTGAAAAAAAATAAAATATGTTCCTAAAATAATTTATTCACTCAAATTATCTTCAAAAATAAAGGCCAAAAGCAATATTTTTTCACATTACTGAAATTAGGGGCTAGATTCAGTTGATGTACAAATATCAAAAATAAAGAACTTGAGAGAGACTAGCATAAAATGGTGTGAATTGATTCCATTTGTACATAGAATTCTGAAGAAACTAAAATTGCAGTTAAAAGTAAATTGCTTATAGCACAAAGTAAAAATAAAAAGACTGTCATTATTAAAATTCTATAGGTTAAAGCCCTACCACTTTAAAAGTTGGGAATTAATCCCACTGATAATAATTTTTTCCCTTACCTTAATTGAATTCAAAGTTATAATATATAATTCATTCATATTGCCTATTGATTTTAAAAGGCGAAAAGTCAATTACTCTACAGGGACTATGTAAAAACGTTATACATATAGCATGCAAAGCTGCTTATGTTTGGTTTATAAAACTTTCAGTAAATTTACCTGTTTTTCTACTTTGCCAAATTCTGATTTTGAGCATTCAGGGGGTTGTAGCAATAAGAAAAAATGGGAGTGGAAAAGAAATGTACCAAGGAACAACTCCTGTGTATTTGGTTTATAGATCATGATTTTATTTTATTTATTTTTATTGATTTTATTGGGGTGACATTGGTTAATAAAACCCATGTTTAACACAGCCCCCTAAGCCCCTCCCCTCTGACAGCTGTCAGTCTGTTCTCGATATCTATGCTTCTGTTTCCATTTTTAAAAATAATTTATTTTATTCAGTAGATTCCACATATAAGTGAGATCATATGGTATTTGTCTTTCTGTGACTGCTTTATTTCACTTAGCATCATGCTCTCAGGTTCCATTTATGCTGTTGCAAAAGCTAAGATTTCCTTCTTTTTTATGGCCAAGTAGTAGTCCACTGTGTAACTGTACTACTTTTTTTTTTTTTATCCACTCATATACTGATGGGAACTTGGACTGTTTCCAGATCTTGGCTATTGTAAATAACACTGCAATGAACATAGGGATGCATATATTCTTTTGAATTAATCTTTTGAGTTTCTTCTGATGTATTCCCAGAAGTGGAATCGCTGGGTCAAATGGCAGTTTAATTTTTAATTTTTTGAGGAAACTCCATACCATTTTTCACAGTAGATTAACCAATCTGCATTCCCCCCAACAATGCACTAGGGTGCCCTTTCTCCACATAGGGACCAGCATTTATTGTATGTTGATTTATTGATGATGATTAAGCATGAGGTGATATCTCATTGTGGTTTTAATTTTCATCTCTCTGATGATTAGTGATGTTGAGCATTTGCATGTCCTCTTTGGAGAAGTATCTATTCAGGGCCATTGCCCATTTTTCAATCAAGTTGTTTGTCTTCTGGTAAATTTGTATAAGTTCTTTATATTCTTTTGGGAATTAATCTCTTATCACATGTATCATTGGCTAATATCTTCTCCCATTTAGTGGGTTGCCTTTTCATTGTGTTAGTGGTTTCTTTTGCTCTGCAAAAGGTTTTTAGTTAGATGTAGTCCCATTTGTTTATTTTTTCCTTTGTTTCCCTTGCCTGGGAAAATAAATTGGCAAAAATATTGTTACAAGAAATATCTGGGATTTTACTGCCTATTTTTTCCTCTTAAGATTTTTATGGTTTCATGACTTACATTTAACTCTTTAATCCATTTTGAGTTTATTCTTGTGTATGGTGCAAGTTGGTGGTCTAGTTTCATTTTTTTCATATACCTGTCCAATTTACCCAACACCATTTATTAAAAAGACTATATTTACCCCATTGTATGTTCTTGCCTCCTTCGTCAAATATTAATTGGCCATAAAGATGTGGGTTTATTTCTGGGATCTCTATTCTGTTCTATTGATCTATATGCCCATTCTTGTGCCAATACCATGCTGTTTTGGTTATTATGTCCTTGTAGTATAGTTTGATGTCAGGTATTGTGATACCTCCAACTTTGTTCTTTCTCAAGACTGATGAATCTCTTTGGGGTCTTTTTGTTTCCATATACCTTTTTTGAATATTTATTCTAGATCTGTGAGATATGCCATTTGTATTATGGGAATAGTGTTGAATATATAGATTGCTTTGGGCAGTATACACATTTTAATGATGTTAATTCTTCCTATCCATGAACATAGTATATGTTTCCACTTATTTTAATTTTCCTCAACTTCTTCAATATCTTATAATTTTCCAAATACAGTTCTGTTAACTCCTTGGTTAAATTTGTTACTAGGTACCTTATTTGTTGTTGTTGTTGTAATAGTAAATAGGATTGTTTTCTTAATTTCTCTTTCTGATTGTTCATTATTGGTGTATAAAAATGCCACTGAGTTCTGAATATTAATTTTGTATACTGCTACTTTGCCAGATTCATTCATCAGATCTAGAAGATTTTTGGTGGAATCTTTATGGTTTTCAATATGTAATATCACGCCATCTGTGAATAATTAAAATTTTACTACCACGTTTGTAATTTGGGTGCCTTTTATTTTATTTTATTGTTGTCTGATTGCTGTTGCTAATACTTCCCATACCATAGTGAATAAGAGTGGTGAAAGCAGATATCCTGTCTTGTTCCTGACCTTTTTTTAAAAAAATATATTTTTTATGGATTTCAGAGAGAAAGGGAGAGGAAGAAAGAGATAGAAACATCAATGATGAGAGACAATCATTGATTTGCTGCCTCCTGCATGGTCCACATTGGGGATTGAGCCTACAACCCGGGCATTTGCCCTAACTAGGAATTGAACCACGACCTCCTGGTTCATAGGTAGACGCTCATCTACTGAGCCCTTGGCTGTGCTTGATCCTGATCTTAAAGGAAACACTTTTATTTTTCTCCCATTGAGTATGATGGTGGTGGTGGGTTTGTCATATATGACCCTATTGATAACTATTTTAGTTAAGTGAGAACATTATCCTTCTTCACTATCTCTCAGTGCTAATGCTTGTGATTTTATCTTTTTGTTAAATTAATTGGGGTGACATTGGTCAACATGAACATGTATGTTTCAGGTGTGGTTTTCTATGTTACAAGATCTATACATTACATCTTGTGCCCGCCACCAAAAGTCAAACCTTATCCTGTCACCATATATTAGGACCCTCTTCTTCCCCCACCCCCTTCCTTCTGGCAATCACTACATTGCTGTTTGTATTTACGAGTTTCAGTTTTATATCCTACAAATAAGTGAAATCATATAGTTCTTAGCTTTTTCTGACTGACTTAACTCACTTAGCATAATATACTCAAGGTCTACCCATGTTGTTGTAAATGGCACTATTTCATCCTTTCTTATGGCTGAGTAGTATTCCACTGAGTATGTATGCCACATCTTCTTTATCCAGTCCTCCATCACAGGACACTTTGGTTGTTTCCATTTCTTGGCCACCGTGAATAATGATGCAATGAACATAGGGATGTATATATCTTTTGAATACATGCTTTCAAATTTTCTGGGAATATACCCAGAAGAGGGACTGCTGGGTCGTATGGTAGCTCTGTTCTTAATTTTATGAGGAATCACCAGACTGCTTTCCATAGTGATTTTACCAGTCTACATTCCCACCAGCAGTGAATGAGGGTTCCCTTTTTTTCACAACCTCTCCAACATTTGATGTTGCTTGTCTTATTGATAGCGGCCACTATAACAGCTGTGAGGTGGTATTTAATTGTATTTTTTATTTGCATTTCCCTAATTTCCAGTGAGGCTGAACATATTTTTATACAGTGGGGCCTTGACTTACAAGTTTAATTTGTTCCGAGACCGAGCTCGTTAAGGAGCTTGTTAACTCAAATTACTCCGTCAACTCAATGCAAAAAATTGGCCAAGAGACAGCTGGTATCTCAAAAATCTCATTAGTTGGGACACTAGTAAGTCAAGGCCCCACTGTATATCTATTGGCTGTTCACAAGTCTTCTTAGGAGAGGTGTATTTTCAGGTCCTCTGTCCACTTTCTGATTGGGTTTTGTTTGTTTGGCGTTAAGTTTTATGACTTCTTTATATATTTTGGAAGTTAAACCTTTGTTGGAGCTACTATTTGCAAATATCATCTCACATCTGCTTGGCTACCTCTTTCTTTGATTGTCAGTTACTTTTTCTTTGTAGAAGCCGTTTAGTTTGATATAGTGCCATGCACTAATTTTTCCCTTTACTTCCCTTGCCTTTGGGGTCAAGTTCATAATATGTTCTTGTGGGAACCATGCCAGGGTCCCCACATAGTCAAGGCCAATGGGAACACAGAGGCCTTGCTGTCAATACACCAGAATGGCCAAGGCCGCTCTGAGCATGAGCCTAATTAGGGTGCCCACGGCTAAGATACCATCAGCAATCAAGACCACAGCGATCACAATGTACACTGTGCCCTTCTGTAACCCAAATGATTGATGTCACTGTTGGCAGCTGGCCTTCTTTGTCTCTGAGTAATATACAGGTTACTGACCAGCTAGAAAACAGCTGGGCAGAGAGATGCTAGAGAGCTCAGAGGGTGAGGGCATGAGTGGGGGGTGAGGGGCAATGAGGGGATAAGGACACATATGTAATGTCTTAATCAATCAATGAATAAATAAATAAACTAAAAAGAGAGGTGGCAGGCACAGAAAATTTAGCTCCTATGTGTGCAGGAGAGAGGAGCACTCAGATGGAGCTGAGAGCTGATATTGCTACAATGTAAGGCTAAGAGCTCACAGAGAGCTCAGATATAGCTACCATGTTAACCAGCAAGTCTGCTGAGAGGGAAACTTAGAGGTAATTACTATGTGAGGCTACAGAGACCAGCCAGTGTACTGGGCAGGGGAGACAGAAGGTGCTGAACCAGAGAGGCTGGAGAGGCTACTGAAGCTAAAGCTCTAAGGGAGAGCTCAGGTACTATCTATATATATATAAAGAGCCAATGGCCATCGCAACCAAATGGAGGACCAAACGGACGACCAAACAGGCTGTGTGGGGTGACCAGGCCAGCAGGGAGGTTAGTGAGAGATGACCAAACGACTGAGCATCAGGCTGCATGGGGCAACCAGGCTGGCAGGGACGTTAGTGAGGAATGATCAAATGACTGAGCAGCAGGCTGTTTGGGGAGACAAGGCCAGCAGAGGGAGGCAGAGGGGTGACCAGACCAGCAGAGGGGGGGAATGAGGGGTGACCAGACTGGCAGGAGAGCAATTGGAGGTGGCCATACCTTCAGGGGGGCAGTAAAGGGTGACCAGGGTGGTGGTGGGGGCAATTTGGGGTGACTAGGCCAGCAGAGGGGTGCAGTTGGGGCAACCAGGTTGGCACAGGGGGCAGTTGGGGGTGACCAGGCCAGCAGTCAGAGGCAGTTAGGGGTGATCAGGTGGCAGGGGGACCAGTAAGGACAGTCAGGCAGGCAGGCAGGCAGGTGAGCAGTTAGGAGCCAGTGGTCCCGAATTGTGAGAGGGATGTGCAACTGCCGGGATATCCTGAGGATTGGGCCTAAAGCAGCAGTTGGACATCCCTTGAGGGGTCCTGGATTGGAGAGGGTGCAGGATGGACTGAGGGGACCCTCCCCCCATGCACGAATTTCATGCACTGGGCTTCTAGTTGCTATATAAAGCTAGGGGTCTTGAAGTAGCATGCAGCTGCTCAGATAATAACTGTGGGTAATAAGACTGATGCTGCTTTATGGGAAAGATATGTACTAACTAGCCAGTGTCTGGCTGCCTGTCTGTATGGACTTTGCTGTAAAGAATTGTCTTGTCTGTTGGCTATGTGGCCACTGGCTTCTGCAATAAAGACTCTTCCTTATGTACCCGTAACCTCTCATGGTTTCTCCGTCTGCCCCATGGCTGAGAACTGAATTGTACTCAGAGCAGCAGTGCTCCTGTAGAGCTCCTGATGTCTCTGACAGTTCTCTACAACCAAGATCCATAAGTTTGGTACCTATATTTTCTTCTATGTAACTTATTATTTCAGGTCGTATATTTTGGTCTTTGTTCCATTTTGCATTAATTTTTGTATATGGGAATAAACTGTAATCCAGTTTCATTCATTTACATGTGGCTTTATAGTTTACCCAGAACCATTTATTGAAGAGACTATCTTTACTCCATTGGGAGTTTCTGGCTTCTTTGTTGAAAATTATCTGTCCATATACATGTGGTTTTATAGCTGGGATCTCTAGTCTGTTCCTTTTATCTGTGTGTCTGTTTCTCTGTGAATACAATGCTGTTTTATTATCATAGCTCTGTAGTATAATTTGAAGTCAGGTAGTGTGATACCTCCAGCTTCATTCTTTTTCCTCAGGATTGCTTTGGCTATTCGGGGTCTTTTGTCATTCCATAAAAATTTGATTATTTCTTGTTCTATTTCTTTAAAAAGTGACATTGGGATTTTGATAGGGATTGCATTAAATCTATATATTGCTTTGGGTAATATGGCCATTTTAACTATTTTGATTCTTCCAATTCCATGAACATCAAAATATTTTGTTGTATATTTTTCAATCTCTTTTAATAATGCTTTTAGTAATTTTCAGTATATAGGTCTTTCAAATACTTTAAGTTTATTCCTAGATATTTTATTGTTTTGGTTGCAATTTCAAAGGAATTTGTTTTTTTCATTTCTTTCTCTCTAGTACCCTCTGCATCATTTCTAGAATTTTACTTTGATATGACTAATTCTTTCTGCCACCTGGTTATCTGGTTTGTTCTGTTTTCTATGCTCAATAGTTCACTCTTTAAAAAAAAAATTATTGATTTTTTTACAGAGAGGAAGTGAGGCGGATAGAGAGTTAGAAACATCAATAAGAGAGAAACATCGATCAACTGCCTCCTTCACACCCACTACTGGGGATATGCCCACAAACAAGGTACATGCCCTTGACCGGAATTGAACCTGGGACCCTTCAGTCCACAGGCTGATGCTCTATCCACTGAGCCAAACCGGTTAGGGCTCAATAGTTCATATATATAATTTCAGAGGGGAAGGGAAAAGGAGAGAGATAAAAACATCAATCATGAGAGAAAATCATTGATCAGCTGCCTCTTGCACACCCCTACCTGGGATCAAGCCCAAAACCCTTGCATGGATCCTAACTTAGAATCACAACCTGACCTCCTGGTTCATAGGCTGATGCTCAACCACTGAGACACACTGGCTGGGCATTCCTATGTATTTTTTTTCATGGAACCCCCCACAGCTAAGCTATTCTTTTGGAACCTTAGCAGCCACCTATGGGAACAGGGCCAGCCCTTTATGCATCTATGCTTTCCTACTAGTGTTGATATGGCTTCTTCTGTAAATCCTTGGTTATAAGACTTCTCTTCAGTTGATTGATTATTCTATATTTTCATTGTAATTCCAATTTGGTTCTGGGAAGAGATGTGTGTAACATTTACCTACTCCTCCACTATCTTGGTCCTCAAGAGCAACTTCACTTTAATTGACAAAAATACATTTTCCCCCCAGAAATAAAATGTTGCAAAAGTGGAAATATGCTGACATTGAAATGTTTTGTTTTTTATGCTCTAAAATAACTATTTTGAAAATTTTCTCCAAAGTAGACTATAAAGTCATAGGGACATGTGAGTCAGAGCAACTCATTACCTTACAAAAATGTTAAGAAAGCCTAATCAATTTGCCTTAACTGAATGCTTCATTTCCAGGATTTCTGATTGGTTCTTTCTTAAAGTTTCAATCTCTTTAGTAAAGCACTCATTTTGTTCATGAATTTGTTTTCTGAGTGCACTGAATTGCCTGTCTGTATTTTCTCACATCTCACAGTACTTTCAGAACTGCAATCTTAAAATCTTTGTCATTTACATCACATATTTTCATGTGTTCCAGCTTACTTTTTAGGGACTTTTCATTTTCTTTCTGCTCATCCTCATTACCATTGTTATTCATGGTATTTGCTGTCCTCCTTTGCTTAGCCTGTCTATATAATCCCATATAATAAAGAGGTAATATGCAAATTAACCCTCACACCCTCACAAGATGGCTGCATATGACGAGGCCGGAAGGGAGGTTAGTGAGGGATGACCAAACGACTGAACAGCAAGCTGCTTGGGGTGACCAGGCTAGCAGGCGGGTTGGTGAGAAATGACCAAACAACTGAACAAGCAGGATGCTTGGGGTGACCAGGCCAGTGGGGGGTTGTGAGGGGTGACCAGGCTGGCAGGGGGGGCAGTTGAGGGGTTCTGGATTGGAGAGGGTGCAGGCTGGGCTGAGGGGGCCCCCATGCATTAATTTTGTGCATTGGGCCTCTAGTACTGTATAATAAGAATAAAAGTGTGATATGCTAATTAGACTGGACAGCAGGAAAACCTTCCAGACATCCTTCTGGATGAGGCCAGGGTGGCAGGGGCCGAGGCAGAGGCAGTTAGTGGCAATCAGACAGGCAGGCAGAGTGGTTGGGGGTGATCAGGCAGGCAGGCCGGCCAGCGGTTAGGAGCCAGCAGTCCTGGATTGTGAAAGGGATATCCGAATGCTAGTTTAGGCTTGACCCATCAGGATGTCCTGCAGTCAGACATTCCCTGAGGGGTCCCGGATTGCTAGAGGGTGCAGGCTGGGCTGAGGGACTCCCCCCATGCACAAAATTTGTGCACTGGGCCTCTAATATATATCAATGTGAAAGAAGCACATCAGTTGGTTGCCTCCTGCATGAGCCCCAACCAGGGCCCAGGCCAGGGTGGATCCTGCAACCAAGGTGCATGACCTTGAATGGAATCGAACCTGGGACCCTTCAGTCTGCAGGCTGATGCTCTATCCATTGAGCCAAACTGATTTGGGCAATACCTATCTATATCAATGGCCTTCTATATAGCAGCTTTCTCTGAAGAAGTCTTTCTGCTATTTTGCACTAGATGGTGCTGAATCACAAGATTTTTGTGTCCGGTGATCTCCCAGTCTTGACCTCCAAGATTTCAGTTATATAGTACAGACACATTGCTTAGTGGTGGAGTTTGTTTTGCCCTGTCCATAATGGTGACTCCTGATCTCCTTACAGTCTCATCCCAAGCACCCTTCCTGGGGATCAGTCACAGAGGGAAACAGCAGTTCTACTGCAACATCTCTTGGTTTACAGATAATATGCTCCTTGACCAGACTCCAAGAACAACAGGAGTTTTGGGAGTCCAAGTGGAGGTAGTCTCTCTGATGTATTTATTTGTCTGAAAAAGCACAGCCCTGCCCAACAGAAACCGTGCTCTGTCAGGCATCTGCTTACTCAGACACTGTTTGCTCCCTTGCTGCTTGCCCTGTTGGGCTGATTTCCTGCAGTTGTCTGTTCCTCTTGGCCAAAGGAATTGCCTTCTAGAGCTGGCTTCTTCCCGTCTCTTGGCTGAGCCTTGAGCTCCCAGCTGCAGAGCTGTGTCTTTGGGCCATCTGCATTTTCCTCCCTTCTTGTTTCCCCATTAATTCCCATTTCCCACTTCTAGATGTTTCAATGCTTGGGTATCTCCAGCATGAGTCTATGTTGAGCAGGGATTTCTTTATTGAATTATAGTTAGTTAACTTGTTGACATTTCACTGGGAGAGGACAAGATATGAACTCATGCTGCCATTTCTTTGACATCATTTCCTGATTGTCATTTCAAATAAAGGTGTAAATAGCCTAGTTAGATGGTCACTTGCATCTTGGAGGCAGACTGCATGGCTGTATAACTTAAATCTTTTAACTGTCTGAACACCTGGGTGAGGACACAGAAACTGTCAAGCAGACACATTTTCCTCTTGAAGTCCCACTGGAAGCAATACCACAGCATTGAAGGGAAGACAACTACTGCAGATTTGTTCTACAGCAAAGACAGTTGATACTGAAAACCCTCCAAATACATTTTCTGTTGCTTCTTTCTTCCTTAAGTTATTGGATTCATCTATAAATTATTTCCATTTCTGAACTGCATTTTTAATTCAGTCTGTCCCTTAATTTATTCCACCTGGGCACTTATTCTTTGAAAAAAGTAGGACTTTTGCCCTAAAAGTTATATTTTTTCCCTGTTATAGGAGGTAAGAAATGGAGAAATATATCTTAAAACTGTACTTGCTTTTTTAATTGTCTATGTGAGCATCATCATTTTTTTTCCTTTTGTGTATATTTCTTTTTTACTCACTGAAATTCTGAATCCTTTAAATAACTGAGTATCTTAGTAATAGATTTTCTGTCACATATATGATTCTTGTAAAGCCTGTCAAGATACAAAATGACTAAAAAAGAGCATTCTTTTATTTAACTTGAAAAAAATAATTTTAGACTTCAGAAGTGCACGAATAGTACAAAGAATTCCTGTACACTCTTCACCAAGACCTCAAATGTTAGTATGTTGCCACATTCTCTCCTGCTAACTCTCATGTTGTAGACATGATGCCTTTGTATTTCTAAAATGTTCAGTATTTCATTTTTTTAAAAACAAGGCTTTGTCTCATGAAATCATAGTACATTATATAACTCAGAAAATTAAAATCGATGTATCAGTATTATCTAATCTAAACTTTTTTTAAACTTCATCTATTAATCTCATGTTCATTATAGCAAAAGAACAAGAAATAATTATTTTTTTTTCCTGGTTCAAGATTCAAATCACATGAATTTAAGTGTTATGTCTTTTAAGTCACCTTTAATTGGAAAGAGTTCATCTGTTTTCCTGTTTTTCATGACATTTATGGAGAGACCAATAATTATGTAGAATAATTGTCATGTCTTTTATTCTAATACTCTAGAGTATTAAATTATAAAATAACCAGGCATATAAAATCTTATTTGGACTTTTATGATCAAATGTATTAGTTTAATATCTGTGAACTCTCATTTAAGGCTTGGTTTATAATAGGCAGCTCACTCAACTGTGCAGCAAAATTTTATGATGTGTCACCTATGTGACAGGTATTCTTCGGTAGATATTAAGGGTAATAATTTCAATGAATCATGGTTACTGCCCTTGAACATCACATGACTATATACATGATGGTACATCTTTTTTTACTTTTCTAGACTTTCCTTGGCTCCTTAATAAATAATCAGTATACAACATTTACTCTACCCTTAATGGTGTAGGCAATCTTCATTTCATTGACATTTTTTTACAAAGTTCAATTATTCTAATTTCACTTGGTGGAAAAGGTCATAGAGGCATGAGAAAATCTTTACAAACTTTGTTTTGTTTTTCTATTAAAACTATACATTCTGATTTTTAAACTGGGTTGCCAAAACTCCTTGTACCATCTTTGGAGGTGACATTGGTGGCAGTGACGGATTTAGCCTCTTGTTTCCTCACCTAGATCTAGAGACCTGGACATAATAAAGCTTGCTCACTCTTTGCACTTCTCTCACTGTATGACACCACTGAACAGTTTTCTGAACGTGGGCACATGTCCAGTTCACTTCTCCTTGAGCTTTTCTGAGTTAGGAGGAAATGTGGTCAGTTGCTGCCACTAGCAGATTGGAATTAAAGGCTTACCTGGGGCCTACTCATGAATCTACACAAGTATATTTCTAACTCTAGTACATAATATTTCTCTTCCCCTCCAATATTTTGAGACGTGCAATTCTTTTTTGTTTGTTATATTTATGTTTTGTTAAGTAATTTAGTTTTACTTTAACCCAATATCAACCTTTTATACATAAAAACAGTAGAAATTCTCATAGTAAATAAATTTTCTGAATGATCTGATGTGGAGGAAGAGTAAATCTGTTAAATCACTATCTATATTTTTTTTCAAAAGATATTGGAAGATTTTTTGCTAATCCAGAGAGAAAGTGTTTTATTTTATTTACTTGATTTGGACATTGGTGTACATTTTGTTTGCTTAATTCTTTATAAATGGTTAAATATATGGTAAAGGGAAGAGAAATATTACAAAGATTACATAATTTGAAATAAAGAAAATTTATGTTACTCTTGAAAGCTGAGTAATATAAATCCCAAAGGACATTATTCCTTATAAAACAAGTGTACATAATATTTGATTTATATACATATTTATAAATAGATCACCCCATTGACCTCTGCTTGGATATTCCATTTGAAATTTAATGTCAATATCAATTGTTCAAAACCATCAATCATTTAAATATATGAAATAATTATATAAAACAATAACTTTGGATATAGTTTATATATTTAAATATACATAAGATATATGTATATAGATTCAAATATGGTAGATATAGAGATAGATATTTTGTTAATTATAAATGTGGATCATTTTATCAAATGGAAGAATATATTTTATAGCAAGGAGAAAAACAGTATCAGAGTACTGATGGGAACATTAACCTGGTTTTTCTGTTTACTTATGAGACTTTCTCCCATCAGTAATTCACGCAATTTAATATAACTGAGCAGAAAAACTATAAGAATTCAGAATATATTTAGGCAATACTTCTCATTCATTAAAATAAATTACCGCTGAACTCTTGTTGTAATACCTTCAAACTTATGACAAAAATTTCCAAACAGTAAATCATCCTTTAATTGCTATAGCAATTTTAAGGCAATAATGAAAAAGAACTCTAAATGTGATTAATGTGCTTATATATTACTTTCTACTCTGAAAAAGAAAAAAAATATAAGAGAATCAGCTCTTATATATATTGAAAACCCAACATTTCTTCCTTGGGTATTTTCAAAAATATTGATACATTGTTTGAGAATTTTTAATGGCACCCGGTAAGGGAATTTGAGAATCTCTACCACTATTTAGCTCTAGGAATTTCTCTATATTCTTGATCTGAATTTAAAATACAAGTTTCTAGGCAAGTTTCATTTTTCCATTCGTCCTACTCTATACATAATGGGTTCTTCCAATATCAAGATTCATGTACACTTTCAATTCTGGGAAATTTTCATTCATAGTTTCCTCAAATATTATCAACCCAACATTTTTCTACCCTGTCATTCAGAAATATTAGAGAAATGTTTGAACTTTTGGATCTGTATATGCCTCCCAAGTTTTCTTTCATGGTTTTCCTTTTTTTTGTTTTTGTTTTTGTTTTACATCTGTTTCAGATAACTGATATAGCTGACCTTTTGGCCTACTCATTTATTCTTTAGTTGTGTTCATTCTTCATCCTGTGTTTATTTAGGTAAAAGCCTATGCTAATATTTTTACTTTATTTCAACACTCTTTTCAAAAGGGCAAATTGATTTGTTTGTTTTTAATAACTATCATTTTATAACTTTTTAAATAATTTGTAACTAACATAATGATCATGATACCTGTTTATTGAAGATGTTAAGTACATTTATTTTTAAGCCTGTATAGGTTATTCTAATATTCCTAGTGCTCCAGTATAAGTGTTATCGTTTTTTGGGATATTTTTCCCCACGGCATTAATGTTATTAGATAATTGGTGCTTTAGGCTTGAGCATTCACTTTCCAGTGATAATTTTTTCTCTTGTCTCCTTATATGTATCCTGGATTGTGATTGCCTCCAAGCCATGCTATTAGCATCAGCTCTAGCATTAGGGCATCACATTGGACATGTTTCTTTTTCTTTTGTAAAAACTAATTTTATTGATTTTTTGCAGAGAGGAAGGGAGAGGGATAGAGAGTTAGAAACATCGATGAGAGAGAAGCATTGATCAGCTGCCTCCTTCACACCCCCTACTCGGGATGTGCCTGCAACCAAGGTACATGCCCTTGACCAGAATCGAACCTGGGACCCTTCAGTCCCCAGGCGGACGCTCTATCCAGTGAGCCAAACCAGCTAGGGCAACATTGGCCATGTTTCTTAGGGAGACTTCAACGTCTGTTAGTTATAACTGCTTTTGTTTCTTTGATGCTTTTGTTGTTTTACTGTGAGTATTTATAGAAATGCCCTTCCATTTCTTGTTTTAAGTACAATTATACAGTGGGGCCTTGACTTACGAGTTTAGTTCGTTCCGAGACCGAGCTCGTTAAGGCGCTCCTTAAGGAGCTCATTAACTCAAATTACTCTGTCAACTCAATGTAAAAAATTGGCCGAGAGACAACTGGTATCTCAAAAAACTCATTAGTTGGGACACTCGTAAGTCAAGGCCCCACTGTATTGTAAAAATGTGCATGATATTAATACATACAGACAAAATTTAATGTCTGTGAATTAAAAATCTGAACCATATCATCTTTGATGTAAATATGCTGTTTTTTATAATCTCAGATTTCATGAATATCATGACAACATGCTCCATGGCTTGTAAACTTTGACAAAGTTATTATTCATAACAACACTCCTGTCATTGTTTTCTTCTTAATTTCCTTTTGGCTGCTTCTCTTTTTTTCTTAGAATAGTGTATTCTGAGAAACAAAAAAAACACATGTATTCTAGTCATAGTTTTGACACTATCAAATTATGGAACATTAAGTTAATTACTTATTTCCCTACCCTTAAAACTGGGAAAGTATTAACTCTATCATAAATTTCTGAGATTATTTTGATTTTTAATGCTAGGTTGCTATAAATTTGTTCAGATCCTAGATAAAATACATTTAGGCCCCAAAGAGGTGAATATGCAAAAAATTATTGATATTTTTAAGGGCCCTCTTAAAGACATCTGGGGGCTAGTAATTTTACTGACTTCTTTTCTTTGAAGTTGTATTCTTAAGTCACTAATCAAAGCATCAGTGAGTCCAGAAATAGTGATCTATACTGAAAATAGCAATGAATAAAATTAGAGCATGTGACATTTAGTAAATACATTTAGTATTATAAATCTATACATAACTTCTGCATTACTTTGGTAAATTAATTAATATCTTTCATGCCTAACCCACCCCCATAAATTCCCAGTGAGATTGTTATGTTAAAAAGTTTAAAATCTATAAGGCATTTGCCCAGCCAATGTGGCTTAGTGGTTGAGCTTTGATCTATGAACTAGGAGGTCATGGTTTGATTCTCGGTCAGGGCATAGGCCAGGGTTGCATGCTTGATCCCCAGTAGGGGGCGTGCAGGAGGCAACTGATAGATGATTCTCTCTCATCATTGATGTTTCTCTCTCTCCCTCTTCCTTCCTCTCTCCGAAGTCAATACAAATACATTTTTAAAAATTAATAAATAAAATGTATGAGGCATTTGATGAATTTCACTTTCTCCTCTTTCCTATTAAATTGACTAGATTTAATGTTCACAAGCTTTTCTTGATGCTGTAGATAAAAAGTCTGACAGCAATATGATTAATTTTCTGTTGTAAGGGCCATATTTGTGTTTTATTCTTCTATTTAGAATTATTTAAATATTTTATCTTTGTTCTTATCATTCTAACATTTTATTACTAAGTGATTCTTTTCTATTTACAGCTCCACATACACTAGAAATTTTCCTTCAATCTCATTCATCCTTTTTGCCATCCAGCACTCTGTTAAGCAGTTCAATCTTAACGTGCAGGCCTATCTTCAGGTATGGTCATTGTCTTCCATGATTCAGTGAGTTTTCTCTTCACATTTCCTCTAGCTTTTTTCTCTGAAAATACAGTAGAAAAATATTGGTACATATGGACCAACATATTTTGCAAACGTTCATATTTTCTCTTACTTTCCACCATTTAATCAGCCTGCCTTGATAAGGATTCTTTGATTCAATGCTACCTGATATTCACTCCTTAGCTGATTCTATTCTGCTTTTATCCATGAACTATTAAATGTCTTTCCCTCCTTTGGAGTACATGGGAGTGTTAAATCTAGCATTTAACTCTCTATGATGGTTGTTTACCTCAAATATTTGATAATTTATATTTGTGTGCTCAGTGTTGTTTTTGAGTGTCCCTGTCCTACTGTCTAATCTGTTTGCCATAATATCTGTTCTCGTTGAATGAAGGGAAGAGGAAGATGCTTTTGATGGAGGTGTCTACTGGAGATCCTATGCCTCTCCTGGTTCTCTAACAGCAATCTGAGCTCTGCTTTTCATCTGCCCTTTAACATTCAGACCCACCTCTTTAGCCAAGCTTTCTGCTGGGTGGTGGTGGGGGGGGGGGCAATAAACATAGCTTCTCCAAACAAAGTTCCTTAGTTACTTGTCTTGATGTCCATTTCAGAACCCTCTGTCATTTGCATGAACTGACTCAAAGTTTGCAGCTACCACAAAACCAGTCTCGCCTCCAAATAGCCTTTTTGCATATATTGAAATCTGATTTCTTCAGCAATACCATTATATCTATTTGCCCCATTTTAGGACTTTCTTATCAACATTTCTGGACCACTTTTGGTATTTTTCCTTAAACCTATTACTTTAATGATTGTTACCCTGCTAGACTTTTGTTTTCCAAATTTCTTAAAAATTCATCTGAGTGGAAAGTTAGAAATGTATGCCCAGTTTATGTTCTTGTTTTAAACTCCCATTAGTCTATTATGAAATGAATCTTTTCTATTTACTGCTCCACATACACTAAACATTTGGAAAGTTCTTCTCATAACTGGTAAATATGTTCTGAAAACAGGTAATGTGTTGGGTAATATTGCCAGAATCCACTTTGCCCAGAAGTACCTAGAAGATAATGGCTGTAAACACTCCCCACTTTCAGCCCACCAGTGTAGCCCTTAACAAAGGACCAACTGGCATGGGGTTATAAATACCACAGTTCCAGCATCCCAAACCTGGGAGAATGTGAAGGCATGGATTTTTTTAATCTTTTGGAGGGTATTCCTGCAGTAATCATCTCTGTCCATTGTGGTAGCTGGTGTAGGAACACACCCTTTACAAGGTGCCTTCCTTTTACTGTCTCACATCCCTATACTGCTGATAGTACTCCCTATACCTACAAAAACAACTACTTGAACTTAAATCTTCTACATTGTAGAAACTGAAAGTAAGCAATTGCCATGTATCAAATAGCCATTGTGTTATGAAATATGTCCAACTAGCCTACATCTAAATATTATTTGATTAAAGTAGTAATCAAGATATGCACATACAGAGTTATCAAGCATTTACCTACCGTATTTGCCGACGTATAAGACGACTGGGCGTATAAGACGACCCCCTAACATTTCCACTCAAAATACAGAGTTTGTTATATACTCGCCGTATAAGACTACCCCCTCTTCCGCACACCTTCCACACACCAAATAAAAGGTAAAACAATATCAGATTTGATTTTAACATTTTAATTTATATTCAAATGCTTATGACATGCAGGAAAACTGTCACAAGGCTGTATGTAATCAAACATATACATAAAACAGTGCAAGTTTATTACCGGTAAACATACCGGTAATTCACTAAAGAAAACACACTCTATAGACTGGTACCGTAGATGCTTCTCAGGAACACAGGCAAGCAGCCCACAACCTAGAGGGACTGTCAATGATAGAAGAAAGATAACAAATAGAGGTAGAGAGCAAGTGCCGGGCAAGTCCCTAGCAA
>NW_006287803.1:212965-214243 GCF_000327345.1 Myotis davidii
GCCGAGCATACACCCAGCAGCGCTGCTGATGCCTGAACGGTATGTGGAATGAAGTGGGCGGGCCTCGGGAGGCCACTATGGCACAAGGCAAGCACTATGGGCAGTCTATCTGAAGTGTACCTGGCATATAAGACGACCCCCCACTTGGAGGCATATTTTTCAGGGCCAAAAAATCGTCTTATATGCCGGCAAATACGGTATATATGCTATTTATTTGAACCTGAAAATAAAAACCACACATATTACAAGAAGCTTTGTTAATATGTTTTATAGTAGAATACTCAAAGTGTATTTTATAGCATTACAATCTAGTGAAATGTTTAGGTAATAAAGGATTTTGTGATCATATAATTTTTAGAAATATATACTGTATTGTTTTCTTAGAGATTTGCAGTTCATGTGATCATATCAAAAATAAAGGGAAGGTCTGTAAGAAAATAAAACAAAACAAAAATATGTCTTTATTTAAGGTTATGACATAATTCTTATTGATATACAGTGAAATATGATATATTTATCATGGGACCCTAACTACCTATACAATTATGAAAGCTGTAATCTTGATTTAATCAGACCCACAATCTTACCAATCACAAAAAACTGCTGATTATTAATTATTAAATCTATTGACTATGTTGGAAAGTTTATTTAAAAGAATCCATCTTAAGTTTGATTTTTAAGTTATATAAAAACCTAGACCCCCAAAATGTGTGATCTCTGATATTTTGTCCGATTTCTTATATATTATCACATTGTTAACATATTATTGAGGTGACAAAATTAATGCCCACGTACATGTCATCGAAGTCTCTAAATCATTTTATTGCTGTTTCAGTAGAGAGATCCCATATTATAAAGTTAAAGCAGTTTGATGACTATAGCTGTTTATTTTTCTTCAACTATTGAAAAATAGTTTTAAAATACCCATTAATTACTTGATACAATATAATTCTCAAATGGAATTTTTGAATATTTATTCACTTATTAAATTTATTGAGGTAACATCTACCTATATAATAGAGGAATATGCAAATTAGCCAGGACGAGGGACCTGCATGGCTCCTGGCTTAGGCGAGGGACCTCAGGCTGCACCCCTCGCCCAGAGGGGCTTGATGGGGGACCTTAGGCCATGCCCCCCACTCTGGCGCCAAGCCAGGAGACCTTAGGCCATGCCCCCCACCCAGCAGGGCTTGACAGTTTCACTATGATTTTCCCTGCATAGAAAGAGAGAAGTCCCATGCAGGTGTTCACATCTGAACATTTGGGAGCAGGGAGAGT
>NW_006287803.1:214426-251397 GCF_000327345.1 Myotis davidii
CCCCTGCCGAGCAGGGCTTGATGGGGGACCTGAGCCTGCGCCCCCTGCCTGTAAGGGCTTGACGGGGGTGGGGCTGACCAGGTCTGGATCTCACCCAATGGGGGTGGGGCCGGCCAGGTCTGGGTCTCCTGTATTTTTGAAGCTTTTGCGGGTGGTGGGCGGGGACTTGATTCCAAGTCCTGCAACATGCCCCAGACTCTGACAGGAGGGAGATTTTCATATACATTTTACTAATTTTCTTTCATCTCTGATATTTCTATTATAGAGAAAGAGCAAATAGCAATATTAAAATATTTCCTCTAATTAATTTCCTTTTAATGTGCATGAATTTCGCACACTGGGCCACGAGTTGATTAATAAGATTATATAGGTTTCAAGTACACATTTCTGTTATACGTGACCGGTATATGAAATTGTGTGCCCACCACAAAAAGTTAAATCATCTTCTGTCACCATATATTTGGCTCCATTTATCTTTTACTAACCCCTAACCCCCCTTCCCTCCAGTAATCACCATTCTGTTGTCTGTAACTATGAAGTAGCAAAGATATATTAAGTATCTGTTTTTTTTGGAGTACATAGATAGCATGGGCTTTTCACTTCACTGTATACCTTTGAGTGGTGGTGTATATTTGGACTCTGGTTAAAATTACAGGTATTTAGAGAGTTATTAAAATACGCTTTTCTCTATTATGGTATCTATTTTCATTCAAGAGGCATTTAATATCTAGATTTGTTCTCCTGATGGGAATTTTTTATACTTTCCAATCTTTTCTTTATACTTCAATCAGTAGCTGTCTTCAAAATATAGTTCTAATTATGTTACTTCCTCACTCAGAAATCTTTTTTATTCTGTTCCAAAAATTCCAACTCATTTTCAAAAAGACCCAGTTCAAATGCCTCTTCATTAGTAAGGCAGGTCTTGAATCATACCCCACTGGGATCAACTTGCCTTTCTCTGAGTTTTTATACAATGCAGTGTTATGGGCAAATAGCTTCTTATCCATGAAGTTTCTTTATATATTGAAATAGTAACAACATCTCTGGTTGTTACGTGCAATAGGTAAGTTGATGTGTGTAAAATAACAAGCATGGTTTGGCAGATATTAAAACTCAATAAAGCAAGGCTATTAATATGTCTTATTATTACAACACACAATTAGCTTTGTGTTATAGTTATTTGTGAACAAACATGTCTCTTATTTAGCATATAAAGTCTTTTAAAAATATTTATTGTTGGAAGTATTACATATGTCCCTTTCTTTACCTCTCCTAGTCCATCCCTGCCTCCTGAACCAGGCCTTCACCACCCTATTATCTGTGTCCCTGTGTTATTGCATATATGCACACAAGTTCTTTGGTTGATCTCTTGCCATTCACTCACCCAGCCTTGCCTTCCCTCTAAGATTTGACAGTCTGTTCCATGCTTCTATGTCTCTGGATCTACTTGGTTCATCAGTTTATTTTGCTCATTAGATTCCACATATGAGTGAGATCGTGTGATACTTGTCTTTCTCTGAATGGCTTATTTCGCTTAGTATGATAGTCTCCAGGTATCTCCATGCTGTCTCAAAGGGTAAGAGATCCTTCTCTTTTACTGCTGCATAGTAATCCATGGTGTAAATGTACCACAGCTTTTTTATTCATTCATCTGATGGGCACTTGGGCTGTTTCCTGATCTTAGCTTTTGTAAATTGCACTGCTATGAACATATAGGTGCATATGTTTTGGGTTTCTAAGGATATATTCTTAGAAGTTGGGATAACTGGGTCAAATGGCAGTTCCATATTTAATATTTTGAGGAACCTCCATACTGTTTTCCATAATGGCTGCACCTGTCTGCATTCCCAATAACAGTGAACTAGAGGTCTTTTTTCTCCACATCTTTGCCAGCACTTGTCATTTGTTGATTTGTTGATGGTAGCCATTCTGATAGATGTGAGGTGATATCTCATTGTCCTTTTAGTTTGAATCTCTGTGATGATCAGTGACTTTGAGCATTTTTTTTCCCATATGTCTCTTGACTAACTATATGTCCTCTTTGGAAGAGTGTCTATTTAGGTTCTTTGCCCATTTTTAATTGGATTGTTTGTCTTTCTTTTGTTAAGTTGTATGAGTTCCTTATATATTATAAATAGTAACCCTTTCTTAGATGTATCATTGGCAAGTATGTTCTCCCATGCAGTAGGAAACCTTTACATTTTTTTGATTTTTTTTATGTGCAGAAGCTTTTTATTTCAATGTTGTCCCATTTGTTTATATTTCACAGATCTAGAACAAATACACCAAAAATTTATATGGAACCAAAAAAGACCCCAAATAGCCACAGCAATATTAAGAAAGAAAAACAAATTTGGAGGGATCACAATACCAGATATCAAGTTCTACTACAAAGCCATTGTACTCAAAACAGCCTTGTACTAGCACAGGAACAGGCATATAGACCAAGGGAACAGAACAGAGAACCCAGAAATCTACCCAAGCCATTAAGCTCAATTAATACTTGAAAAAGGAGGCAAGAGCATACAATGGAGTCAAGACAGTCTCTTCAGTAAATGGTGTTGGGAAAATTGGACAATAAAATGAAACTAGACCACCAACTTACACTATACACAAGACTAAATTCAAAATGGATAAAGACTTAAATGTAAATAATGAAATCATAAAAATCCTAGAAGAAAACTTAGGCAGCAAAATCTCAGACATTTCTCATCTATAATAATAAAAGCATAATATGCGAATTAGACCAGACAGTCAAACATCCTTTCGGACATCCGCCTGGATGACCTTTGGGATGAAGCCGGAGCTGCAAGGGCTGAGGCAAGCTGCCGCAGCTGCCAGGGCAGAGACCATTGCGTGAATTCCGTGCATTGGGCCTCTAGTAGTAATATGTTTGTGGATACATCTATGGCTAGAGAAACTAAGGAGAAAATAGCATATAAAGTCTTCAAGGCCAGATTTTATGCCTTAATTGATTTTAATATCCCCAAGGTGTTGAGAACTTCACTGGCATACACTCCTTTTTGTGTTTTACTTTTAAATCATAGTAATTTAATGTAAAAATAAACATATGAATTTATATATAGTATCTCTATCTTTCAATTAGCAGTGCCAACACATTATTCAATTCACAAATTCACTGAGTTTATACAATGTGCCTATTATACCATAGATTCTATAAGCAATAGTGGAGTATGATTGGCTATGACCAAAAATATCTTCAAATATTTACTTATGTGTGTATATATCTGTATTCACCTCCCTACAATGTCTTTGTCTCCCCCATTGGTGGTCACTGCTCAAATTAGACTTTAACTATTACTGCCCAATGGAATGGAAGATATGATAGTAATTTAAATAGAAACTCCTTGGCTGGGGAAGAGGGGCAGAGTAATAAAAGTGTACACACAGTAGATGCTGGAGTGAGTTTCTTATTAGGAATATTCCAGTATGTCTCAGGGCAAATCCACATTTTGGTGTTGGTAAAAGGGGAATGAAATTCCACAACAGGTTAAAAATGTGAAAGTATATGAAATTTGTTCTCCTTTTTACATATAACACATAGATCTTTAAGATCCCAGTCATTTTTATAATTCACCATGGTGCAAGAGCAGGTAACAGTAGGCAAGGGGACGCTTTGGCTAGGCAAATCAATCTGGTATAAAACAGTTCATAGAGCTTTTTGTGGCTCTGGAGTGGTAATGGTGAGAAGCCAGATTTTTCTCTGCTCCCCAGAAAGTCACAAAAGCAAGCTAAAAAATAGAGACTGCAATCAACCAAGAGAGCTAGCTGGCAGAGCCTAAGGGTCTCATTGTTGATATAAGAGATGGTACAGCAGAAGATGGCAGAAATCTTATAACTATGAGCTCAGAGAGATAATATGTAAAGGTCAGGGAAGAAAATGCTTACAGCTGAGAACAAGGCAGAACAATATATGTACCAAAAGAGGCATGAGATGAACACATGAGAATCTAGAACCAGATGATCCTTCTAAAACATTCATACTTCTACATTAGCATTCTACATACACCCTTAATTAAATACCACATCAGGGGAAATGAGGGGAAAAGTAAATACTTTCCTAATGTAGAAAATCCTGAGAATGAAAAAATACTGAATTAACTGTTTTACATAAATAACTAGATTCTATGTTTCCTACTAAGTTGGAGAGGGACTACATAGAGAGATAACTATAAATTATAGAAGCAAATGAATTGTTTACCTGAGTTGTGACCTGTGAAATTTGTATCTGGAACATACTATGTTTTGAAGAGTAGAATTCCAAATTCCAAATGATTTTTCCACCAATTATAAGTTTGGGTAAACTTATAATATTGGAAAATCATTAAACACACATATACAGGTAATCAGTAAGTAATAGTATAGAATTGGCTAAAATTCAGTATAAAAATGAAAGACAGAGGTCCATGGTTTTTATTATTCCAAATATGGAACAATATTGTTATTATTAACTTTTAAAAATAAAATGTGTTTGTATTTAATGTTTGTAGCATGATTTGATATACATATAAATAGTGACATTATTTCTACAATCAAGCTAATTAACATACCATCTCCTCAGAGTTGCCATTTATTTTGTGTGTGATGAGAGTATCTGAAATGCTCTATTAGAAAATTTCCAGTGTTCAATACAATATTATTAACTATTGTCATCAAGCTGTGCATTAGCTCTCTAGATTTATTCATCCTAGATAACTGCAACTTTGTACTATTTCACCAACATCTCCCCATTTTCCATATTTGCTTCTTCCCTGTACCTTATAACTTATTTTTAATAATGGGATATATATTATTTGAAGTATTTTTCAGATTTTTGAGATATAATTGACATATAACATCCTGTAAGGTCTACAATGTGTTGATTTGATGTATGTGTATATCGCAAAATGATTACTATAATGCTGTTAATGATCTATTTCCTCCTATAGTTAACATTTTATTTTTTGTGGTGAGACCTTTATAATTTACTCTCAGCAACTTTCAGGTATACAATATAGAAATGTTACCTGTAGTCATCATGTAGTACATTAGATCCCAAGGAATTATTCACCTAAGAAAAATGGTAGGCAAACAGGTGGCTCATGAGCCACATGCGGCTCTTTGGCCCCTTGAGTGTGGCTCTTCCACAAAATACCAACTTCTGCACATGGGCCATGAAGTTTCTTTTTTGGGGGGCCACAAAGTTTCAATCGCACTGTACACACACGCCCGCACGTGGTATTTTGTGGAAGAGCCACAAACAAGGGGCCAAAGAGCCACATGTGGCTCGCGAGCCGCAGTTTGCTGACCACTGCCTTAGAACCACCCCAAGGGCTCCTGGACTCTGAGAGGGCACAGGATGAGCTGAGGGACAACCACCCCCCCAAGTACATGAATTTCGTGCACTGGGCCTCTAGTATAGAAACGTTACCATAGTCATCATGCTGTACATTAGATTCCCAGGAATTATTAAATTTAAAACAGGAAGTTTGCACCCTTTGAGCACCTTCACCCATTTCTATCCCCTGTTCACCTCTGGTGACCACCAACTTATTCTCTAAGATTTTTTTATATACCACATATAAATGAGATCGTATAAAATTTGTCTTTCTCTCTGTGACTTTTTCACTTAGCATAATTCTCTCAAGGTTCATTAATGTTGCAAATGGAAGGGTTTTTTTATTTAATGGCTGAATAATATTCCATTGTACACACACTATATCTAACTATCCATTCATCTTTCAATAGACACCTAGGTTGTTTCCATGACTTGGCTATTATATATAGGCTACAATGTAAATGGAGTGAAGATATCCCTTCAAGATAGTGATTTCATTTTTTCAGATATACACACAGAAATGGGATTGTTGGATTACATTTCTATTTTTAATTTTTTGAGGCACCTCCATAGTATCTACACCAATTTACATTTCCACCCATGGTGTTCAAGGTTTCCCTTTTCTCCACATCATTGAAAACACTTTTTTATCTCTTATCAGTTTGACAATAACAATTTTAATTGGTGTACAATGATGTCTAATTATAGTTGGATTTGAATTTCCCTGGAGATTAGTGATGTTGAAAATACTTTTATATACCAGTTAGCCATTTGTATATCTTCTTTGAAAAAAAATGTTTATTCAGTTTCTCAGGTCAGTTTTTAATCAAATTTTATATGCTTTTATTTTATTACTAGTGGCCCGATACACAAAATTCGTGCACGGAGTAGGGGGTCCCTCAGCCCAGTCTGCACCATCTCCAACCAGGGACCCCTTGAGGGATCTCTGACTGCCGGTAGGTAGGGGTGGCAGTTAGGGGCAATCAGGCCGGTACACAGAGGCAGTGAGGGGTGATCAGGCTGGCAGGGGAGATCAGTTAAGGGTGAACAGGCAGGCAGTCAGATGAGCGATTAGGAGCCAGCAGTCCAGGATTGTGAGAGGGATGTCCTATCGGGCCTAAATCGGCAGTTAGACATCCCACGAGGGGTCTCAGATTGGAGAGGGTGCAGGTTGGACTGAGGGGACACTCCCCCATGCACAAATTCCGTGTACCAGGTCTCTAGTAATTTATAATACTGTTAATCTCTTGCTTTGATTTACTTTAAACCAAATAATTAAAAGTACAGAGTACTGTTGTATAGGCATTAGATGTCCATAAATCTTTGGAAGAAGCTTATGTGACATTAAAAATAACAAGAGAAACTACTGATATGTTATTCTACTCAGTATTTCAGCTAATATATCAGACAGGTCTTAGAAATCTCTCAGACACTTAACAATAATGATAAGTTCAATACACACACACACACACACACACACACACGAGAAGATGATAAGATATCAACAAATGGCTTTTATTTTTTAAAAGAACCAAAAAAAAAACAAAGAGAGCCCTTTAAATAAGTTAAAATCAAACAAGATTTATGGGACATGAAGGAGTGAGTCATGGTAAAAAGGCCATTACAAGTGCAAAGTCTGAGATAGGAGCATTATTGAGATTTTACAAGTAAAGATTAAGTTACCTGTTTAAAAGCCTAATTCTAATTAGAAGCAGAGACAGATCATAAGTACAGTCCCTAGATTTCCAGTGCAATATTCTTTCCTTCCTATGCTTATCAACCTCCGTTGTTGGTGAAGTATCAATGTGCAATTGTCCAGAAGGCAATTAGAGAACTAATCCTAGAACAGTATATTTAGAAATTATTAGTTAATGAGCAAAGAAACTGGTAGAATGGGTGAGCTCTCTTGACAGATAATTGCTTCCTTAGACTAGCTTACATCTAGCAATTTCCAGCTAGAAATTGGTGAAAAGTTTTACAATTTGAATAATTTTAATCCAATCTTGAAAATTGGCTCTGAGACATTTTTTTTCCAGCATCAGGATGACAGAATGATTTGGCATGGACCTAACTATAACTCTTTTTTTTTTTGTTATAATTAAGAATTCCACAAGGAAAATACACCCAGTATAATATAATAGTTTGGCAGATTAATTCATTTTCCTTTATTTAAAAATATTGAATTCAATAGTTTTGACATTTAAAAGATATTAAGACACTAAATTCACCCCGTGTCTAAAATGAAAAATATTTTAAAAATAACAAAAGTTGGTGAGGATGTGAAGCAACCAGAACGTTCATATACTACTGGTGGTAGTTTCAATTGGCACAAGGAATTTGGAAAGTTGTATTTGTTAAAGACAAATGTATGCACAAGCTATGACTCCTCTCTATACATAACAGTGTGTCTATATTCACCAAAAGAAATGTTCAAAAATGTTCATGGCAGCACTATTCATAGTAGACCCAAATTAGAAATTACCCAGGAACCTATCAAGAGTATATATCACTTCTCAGCATTTTGGCTAAGATCAAGTGTGAAGAGTACATGAATAACTATATTGTAGTATTTTTAGAAATGCAAAACATATAGCCGTGGAAGAACTTAGTGCACCAAACAATGTAGATGGACCTCATTTCACCCCTGCTACAACACGCCCTATAAATTATCTCATGCTTTATTTTTTATTTATCACTTATCATACTCCAACATCTATGTATTTAGCACATTTATTATCACTTTCCCCATGGAAATGAAAGGTCAGTGTAAAGAAAATCAAATGTTAATGCACTTTTCTGCCTTGGGATATATAAGTGTTCTGGCATAGAGGAAAGTCTCAATAAATACTTCTTAAATGAGTGAATACTGTATTCTTATTTCTAAAGAATCTGGACACAAAAGAGTAGAAACTGCATGAATTAATTTATATAAAGTTCAATTATGGACAATTCTAATCTATGATTTAAAAGTCAGAACATAGAGGCTAGTGCTGTAGGAGGAGTGACTGGAAGGGAGCTTGATGGGCTACTGGTAATATTCTGTTTCCTAATCTATTCTCTCATGTCATGTTTGTAAAAAGAGGTCAAGAATATACTTAATTGGCAGTATACTTATGAGTCATGCACATTTTTCAAAAAAAATGAAACAAATATACAAAGATAATCCAATAACTATCATACAACTACCAACTAGCTTAAGATATAAAACATTATTATACTATAGATGAAGGTTCCTATGTTCTTCTTCCTGAAAATACTAGTCGTTCTCCCCTCCCCTCATCTTCCAAGGGTTACCATTGTGATTTGGAGTCAGCATCCATAAGTTCAAATGCAAGTTATAACACCACTGTGACCTTAGTTATCTTTTATGTGCCTCATTTTCCTTATCTACAAATTACAAACAATAATGGCATTGAATTCATAGAGTTGAAGTAAAGATTGAAGGATTAATTGTTTGTATATACAGTATTTAGACTAGCCTTACATGAAATAGAACTATAAGTTCTATTACTAATCTGCAGTGGGTATTTTTCTTTTTTTAATGTTTTTTTAATCGATTTTTAGAGAGAGAGGAAAGGAAAGGGTTAGAGAGAAACATCTGAAATATCATGAGAGAAAAATATCATCATGCCCCCCTCCACACTGGGGATCAAGCCCACAACCTGGCCATGTACTCTGACAGTGAATCAAAACTCAAGTTCTTGGTTCCTGGGTAGATGCTCAAACACTGAGACACACTGGCTGGGTTGAAGTGGGTATTTTTTTCTTACTCATTCCCATACAGCCTTTATCATTTAATCCTTTGATAAGTATGTATCTTTATAGCTATGCATGTGAGCACATGTGCCCCCACACATACATTATCTTGTTTATATGGCTTAGAACACAATATCTTTGGTAAAAATGAAAACATTAGAAATAGTATCATAAAGTATGCATTCTTCTGCAACTTTCTTTTTAAAAATTTTTCAATTTATGTCGATATACAATATTATATTACTTTCAGGTGTATACCCCAGTGATTAGATATTACAAAATATATTAAGTGATCATCCAAAAAATCTCATACACATCTGACACCATATATAGTTATTAGAATATTATTAACTATAGTCCCTATGCTATAATTTAGATCCCCATAACTACACTATAACTACAAATTTGTACTTCTAAATCTTTTCACCTTTTTCATCCATTCTCCCAACCTTCCCTCCCATATGGCAACCATCAAAATGTTCTCTGTATTTATGAGTGTGTTTCTGTTCTGCATGTTTGTTAATTTTGATTTTAGATTCAATTGCTGATAGATATCTATTTATTGCCATCTTATGGTTCCTATTTTTTTATCTTTTTTTACTTCTTCTTAAAGAAGACCTTTTAACAATTACAAGACCTTTCTTGTAATTCTGGTTTGGTGGTGAAGAACTCCTTTAGTTTTTTCTTATCTGTGACGCTCTTTATCTGAACTCCAATTCTAAATGATAGCTTTGGGGGCAAAGTAATATTGGTTGTCGGTTCTTGCTTTTCATCAATTTCAATATTTCTTGCCACTCCTTTCTGGCCTGCAAAGTTTCTGTTGAGAATCAGTTGACAGTCATATGGGAACTCCTTTGTAGGTAACTAACTGCTTTTCTCTTGATGCTTTTAAGATGCTTTTACTCAGTTTCTCTTTAACATTTGACATTTTAATTATGATGTGTCTTGGTGTGGACATCTTTGGGTTCATCTTATTTAGGACTCTCTGTGCTTCCTGTACTTGCATGTTTATTTCTTTCACCAGGTAGAGGAAGTTTTCTGTCATGATTTATTCAAATATATTTTCAATTTTTTTCTCCCTCTCTCCTCCTTCTGGCATCCCCATAAGGCAAATGTTGGTACCCTTGATGTTGTCCCAGAATCTCCTTACACTATCTTCATATTTTTGGATTCTTTTTTTTATTTTTGCTCTTCTGATTGGGTGCCTTTTACTTCCTTATATTCCAAATTCTTGATTTGATTCTTGGCATCATCTACTCTACTGTTGATTCCCTATAAATTATTCTTTATTTCAGTTATTGTATCCTTCATTTCTGACTGGTCTTTTTTTATGTTGTTGATGTTCTCAATAAGTTCCTGGAAGTTCTCAATAAGTTCCTTGAGCATCCTCATAGCTATTGTTTTGAACTCTATATGTGGTAGTTTTCTTGCTTCCATTTCATTTAGTTCTTTTTCTGGAGATTTCCTCTGTTCTTTCATTTTTGATATGTTTCTTTGTCACTGCATTTTTGCTGCTTCCCTGTGTTTGTTTCAATGTATTAGGTAGATCTTCCATGTTTCTCAGACTTGGTAGAGTGGCCTTGTAGAGTAGGTATTCTGTACCTACTACACAAGGCCCCGTAGCTCAGCCTCCCCATCACCTGAGCTGGGCACTCCAGGTGCACACTTTGTGAGCTGTGTGCACTGTCCTATTGTAGTTGAGATGTGGTTAATGGTGGCATCACTGGGAGTGTTTGACACTCAGGCCATTTGGCTATATGGACCAGCTGTGACTACAGTGAAAGAGCTGCTGAGCAGGAGCCAACCCTAGGGAGCAGGACTTGCTTCAGTGGGGTTTTGGTGCTCACTGAGTTCACTCTTGGAGGTGGTAGTGTAATGCAATGTGGTCAAAGGTGACCACCGAGTGCACTGGCTATGGAGCCTCCCAAGGTGCAAATTCAGCCACTGCCTATGTCCTGCCTTGAGCCATCTGGCACAAGCTACAGAGTGATCTGCAGATGGCTGCTACTTGTGTTGGGCTTGGACATGCCCAGGAGAGGACAAGCTGTGAACGAAGGTGGGCTTCCACTAATTCCAGGCCTGGGGCCACTTATTGAGAGGTACAGGACACACTGAAGCCAGATGCTACTTGTTTGAGAGATTTTATGAAAGTTTGAAGCATGGGGCAAGACAAGCTAGTTGTTTAAAAAAAAGCTACTGGAAATGGCTAGAATGAGCTTGCAAGTAGGGAGGAGTGGGGTCTGAGGGAATCATTAGGGCGGGGAGAAAAGTGTGATCCAAGTTGATGCAGATTCAGATATGGCATCTACCTATTGGTTCTGTGGCGATGAGGGCTGTCTGGGAGAAAGTGGCCCTTCTAGCCTTCACCCTAATTCCAGACAAGTTAGTTCCTCCCCAAATGTCCCACATTCCTGTCAAGCTGCTGCCCCAGTGCTGGAGCTCAGCAGGAGTGAGGCCAAGTAAGTTCCTATGCAGGCCCTTTAAGACGAATGCCTGGGCTCCAACAATCTCAGTGTTACTCTGCTTCATTCCCCACTGGATTTTATAGCCCAAAGTTTTAGGAACTTCTCTTCCTGACACTGGAACCCTGGGCTAGGGATCCTTTTGTGGGGCTGGGACACTTTGCTCTTCAGGGAAATCTCCACAGCCACAATATCTCTCCTGATTTTATTTTTTGTTAATCCTTACTTGAGGATATTTTTCCATTGGTTTTTAGAAAGAGTGGGAGGGGAAGAGAGATAGAGAGAAACATCAATGTGAGAGAGACACATCAATTGGTTGCCTCCCTCACACACCTGGACCAGGGCCAGGGGTTGAACCTGAAACGGAGGTATGTGCCCCTATATGAATCAAATGTGGGTCCCTTCTGTCTGAGGGACTACACTCTGTCCACTGAGCAAACCAGCTAGGGGTTTCTCTTGATTTTAAACTGTCACAAATGGGTGCAGGACAAGCCCATTCTAGTGCAGTGATTCCGCTGCATATCTCCACCCTTCCTACTATTCTTCTGCTTCTTAATTCCCTACTTGTAGGACTTCCATTCAGCTAGATTTCAGGTGGTTCTGAGTGATGGTTATTTTGCATTTTAGTTGTAATTTTGATGTGGTTGTGGGAGGCCAAAAATACTGCATTTACCTACATTAACATCTTGACCAGACTTTCTTCTGCAACTTCTTAAAACAATATCATGTTTGTGAAGTTTTGACCAAATTGTTAGACTTAACTGTAGCTCATACACCAAAATTTATTTCAACATTAACAATTAATTTAAATGTTTTATTAAGCTACACATCTAGAATTGAAATAATTGGCATTTTATCTACTGTATAATGTCATTTTCCCCCAAAGTACTTGTCTCAATTTATATTCCAGCAACCAAATGATAAAATTTCCTACTGTTCCACATCTTGATATTATCAGACTTAAAATCTGCCAATATTTTGACAGGAATGAAATAATATATCACACTATTTTTAAATTGAATTTATTGAGGTGACATTGGTTCACAAAACTATACAGATTTCAAGTGTACAACTAAGAAAACATCATTTGTACAATGAACTGTGCACCCATTGCCCAAAGCAAAGTCTTGTTCTGTCTCCATTCCCCCTCTTTGCTTACCTCACCCTACCCTACCCCTAATCTTTATACCTTCTTTCATCCAGCCACCAATTCCCCTCTCCTCGGACTCCCAATTTGTTCCATGTATCCATGCCTCTGTTTCTATTTAATTCCTTGATATATTTTGTTCATTTGATTCCACTTATAAGTGAGATCATATAGTATTTGTCATTTTCTGACTGGCACAGTTTGAGATTTTGTATCTCCAATTATTTGAGAGGTTCATCATATTGTCTTACATGTATGGATTTTTTTCTTTTTCTTATCCTGTGAATTGCTTGTTAAACTGTATTGCCCACTTCCTCATTTGTTTATATGTATAATTTTATTTCTAGAAGTTCTTCAATATTTGCTGTACTAAAATCCCCTAAAATCTCCTTGTTAAGGCCACAATTAATATTTTTCATTTTTTAATTTTTTATATTTTATTGATTTTTTACAGAGAGGAAGAGAGAGAGATAGTTAGAAACATCGATGAGAGAGAAACATCGATCAGCTGCCTCCTGCATACCCCCTAACTGGGGATGTGCCTGCAACCAAGGTACATGCCCTTGACCGAATCGAACCTGGGACCCTTGAGTCCACAGGCCGACGCTCTATCCACTGAGCCAAACTGGTTATGGCATATATTTTCCATTTTTAAAGTGACTTTTGACATTCTTTGTATATAAATATAAGTATACACTCACACATTGTTGCATATTTTGTTTAAGGAAGCCTTTACATTTCTTTTATTCCTTGAGTTGAAAAATTTCTTCAACAATGCGTATGAAACATAAAAGTTTTATTTCTTATGATTAATTCTTAATATATCTGAAATTGAGTTTTATTTACAGTGTGAGGTAGGGAATCAATTGCAGTTCTTTCATATAAATAATAAATTTTTCTAGCATCATTTATTAAAAATCCTATCATTTCTTTAATGACCTGCAATGGCCACTCTGTCAAATATCAAGTTTCTATGGAAGTGTAAACTTGCTTCTATGCTATCTATTATGCTCTAGTGGGCATTTTATTAAAAAATTGATTTGATTAATATTAAAACACTATATCTATAATTCTTCAGAATATCAAGATTCAAATTAGATTTTTTTCAGAAGAATCTGTAGAAATGTGTGTTTATGTTCCCAGGCTTAAAATATTAATGAGTAAGTGCTGTTTTGTATAGTAGATATAACCTCTTGCTTCTAATTAATAGCAATCCTATATAATAAAAGACTAATATGCAAATAGACTGAACGGTGAAACAATTGAACAACCAAACAACTAGTCACTATGATATGTGTTGACTGCCAGGGGGCATGTGTGGAACATGACAGACATTGGCCTTGGCAGGATGGTGGAGCAGGTGGGCAGGGGTGCCAGACCAAGGCAGAGCACTGGTCGCTGTCATTGGGGTGAGCCTCTGGTGGTTACTGAAAATTCTGTGCTCCCGTGTGCCACACTCCCACCTGGCGTTTGCACCTGCTGCCAGTGCTGGAGCCGCCAATTGCACCCACTGTTGGTAACCGGTGCCAGTCCTGATCACTCAGCACCATCAGCAGCTGTTGGCCCTGATCACCCCTGAGGGCTTCTCCACCTCCCCCTGCTCCTGAGGGGTGATTAGGGCAGCAACCGCTGCTCTCACCCACTGATGGTGCAAACCCCGCTCACACCCGCTGCTGACACCAGCCCCAATTGCTCCACGTTGTCAGTGGGTATGAGTGGGGCCAGCATCATCATCGTGTGGGAGCTGTGGCAGAAGGAGCAGGGCTTTGGGCAGCCAGGGGACCGGGATCATGGTGAGTGGGGCTGGGCGGTGGCAACCGGAGGATGGGCCAAGACCCACTCTGTGCCTACCACAGCCTTGTGGCCCACAATTCCTTTCAAGGTGCACAAATTCCTGCATTGGGCCCTTAGTCCTAATACATAAAAACCCAGGGTCTGTAACAACCTACTGAAGGTTTGACTGAACACGGGAAGTCAGTCCTGCAGTCAGTGTTGGATTGCCGTGGTAACCCAGCACTGACTGTCACCAGTGTGGGTGCAGCAACCCAGTGCTGACTACTGAGGGGGCTGCAGATCAGGCATGAAGAGAGGCTGGGAGAAAAAGGCAGGGTCTGATCCACAGCCTCAGTGACAGCTGTTGATCAGCCATTGCCTCTTTCTTTCTCTCTGGGCTTCACTAGCAGTTGTGCTTCTTTTTCTCTTTCTCTCCAGGCCTTTGCAGGGGCTGCTGATCAGCCCCGCCTCTCTTATCAGGTCTGGAGATAGGCCTGGAGATGCTTACTGGCATAGAAGCCAACCAATCAGAACCAAATCTGGTTGAACTGTGAGGAGCCAATGGCTGCCTAGGAGATGGAGCTTTTGATGCTGAATGGCATAGAAACTGACCAATCAGAACCAAATTGGTTGGCAGGGGAGGGCAGTTGGGGCAGATCAACCTTGCAGGGGAGGCAGTTAAGGGTGATCAGGCAGGTAGAGGCAGTTAGGGGCTATCAGGCCAGCAGGGGAGAGCAGTTAGGGGTGAGATCAGGCCATTGGGGAGGGCCATTGGGGGTGAGATCAGGCTGGCAGGGTAGGGCAGTTGGGGGCGATATCAGGCTGACAGGCGAGAGCCATTGGGGGTGAAATTAGGCCAGCAGGCAGGTTAGGGGCGATCAGGCAGGCAGAGGGGTTACATATCCAACTTCCAGTTTAGACCCAATCAGGCTGGTAGTCAGACATACCTCAATGAGTCTCCGATTTCAGAGGGTGCAGGCTGGGTTGAGGGAACACCCCCTCCATGTACAAATTTTGTGCACCAAACCACTACTTTTACATAAAAGCTAAACCCATAAGACCATGTTTCAGGAAAAGTGTGTATGTGGTATAAAGGATCATATTTGGGAAAAAAATGTGCATTGGGAAGATAAATAGAATTTGCCAAATTTTTTGAGCCATGTAATTTGCGTTTTTAAAATTACAAAGCTTTCATTTAATGTAAATGAATATTAAATAAACATTAATCATTTCTTAGTCCTAGAAAAAAATAATTGGATCTGTTATACTATCATTTGCACTGAAATTATATTTTGTTCAAATAATAAAGCACAAAATTAACTTTATATGCCATAAAGAATACTGAGCCTCCCACTTTAGATATCGTTGTTATATTTACCTATTTTTTAATTTAAATTAATTAAATTTAATTTGTCCCTTTGTTATTGCCGGAGGAGCTCTTCATCCCCACCTGTTGCTCGTGGGAGTGGACTTTTTGTGATATTCTGAGAAAAATAAATTTCTGAGACTTGTAGCTGAAAATGAAATATTGCAGAAAGCTTTATTTCTACATAAATAAACTGGGATCAAACTGCTGAGTCTCCAAAGTCCTGTTTCCCTTTGTCCCCCCAAGGAAGAAGTGTAGCTGTGGCTTCAGCAGAGCAAGAATCAGAGCCAGTGTCCAGAGTTTTCACTCCATATTGGAGTAGTGCCTAGTCCAGCATCAGGCTAGCTTAAGAGTGAGCCAAGAGAGAGTGTTTAAGGGATTGTGCATCCCCAAATTTTCAAGAGGTTGCAATGGCCCTGCCTATTCTAACCAATCCATAGTTCTCAAGGCTTAACTTACAGGTACTTTCCCTTTGTCATCCTGACTCATAGCACATGCATTTATCTCCCCTCTGTGGTACCCCTTTCCCAGTGATCTGCAGGGGATGGGCTGGTGGTTCCCTGCAAAACACTAAGTTGCAGCTTCCTGGTGAAGCTGCCTAAATGACATGCCTATAATGTCTGGCTTCCCTTTGCTTTTTCCTATCTATATGTATAAAAGCCTAAGTGACCCTTATGACTGAATGACCAAAACAACCGGAATAACCAGTTGACCAGTCACTATGACATGCACTGACCACCAGGGCGCAGATGCTCAATACAGGACCTGCCCCCTGGTGGTCAGTGCACTTCCACAGCCAACCGCCTGCAGCCCTTCCCCCCAGGTCCCAATTGGCGGGGTGGGGGGGGCAGCAGGCCAACCTTCCATGGTCCCTCCTCCTGGCCAGCGGCCCCCCAATAGGCCTTGATTGCCGGCCAGGCCAAGAGACCCACCCATGCACAAATTCATGCACTGGGCCTATAGTTATTAATAACTAGCTAATTACAAAGATATCGCCATGTCCAATAATATGGGATGTTTATGTATTGAGCAGATTTTCTTTTGAAGATTCAAAATTGTATTTGCTTTTTTCATCCTGACTACAAATCTTTTTAGAAAATGTTACTGACAGATTTTTTAAATGATAAATATTTAGAGTATATTATTAATAGTCAAGATCTTAAAATGTGCCCTAACCAGTTTGGCTCAGTGGATAGAGCGGTGGCCTGCGGACTGAAAGGTCCCAAGTTCGATTCTGGTCAAGGTTATGTACCTTGGTTGTGGACACATCCCCAGTAGGAGGTGTGCAGGAGGCAGCTGATCAATGTTTCTCTCTTATCGATGTTTCTCTCTATTCCTCTCCCTTCCTCTCTTTAAACAATCAATATACATTTTTTAAAAAGATGTTAAAATGTTATATTTATGTAAATTATGGCTAATATTAACTGGTCATGATAAGATATGCATTCAATAAATCAGTAAACAAATACAATTAGAAATGGAAGATGCATACCTGAAAGTAGTATGCATAAAAACCTGACAGAAGGCATTGATAGTAGTATGGCAAGTGTTTTCCCTAATTGCAAAGAAACCTCTCTCTTGGGCAAACCACTTTGAAACTTGTTTAAATGTCTTTCATTTGAAGATGCTTGGGACAACAGAATTTGATTGTCAATTGCCATACTCTCTAGAGAACTGAAAGGTTATCTGCTTGGGGGATATCAACAATTTAAGAATAATTTTCTTCAAAGGTAGAAATATGTGTAATGGCACTGTCCTGAGGATAAACTAATGCAAAGGACTTAGAAAGATGCCAGGTAAACATAATGTGTTGGTAGATATTACATGTTTACATCAATAGCATGATTTTTTTGGTAAACTTTTTTGAAAAAAAGAAATCTTAGAATTTGAGTGATCCTAAGTAAAAGAACACTTTTGATTTTTAGCTCTCCTTTTGTTTGTACTATTTCCTTCCAAATTCATCTATGTAAATTTGGGAGTAGTCAGGAGAAGTAAACAATGAAATTATTTACATTTCCCTTAAAACTGCACAGTTAAAGATTTATTACATCAGATAAAATGTTTAAGACAAAATTTTCTACAATCAGAAAACTTTATTTCTTCTTGCTTTGATTTACTCTTCAAATAATAATTATAAATAGTTATACTGAAGCCGAGTGAATTTCTGTGAATCTAAATGCAATTAAAGATATTTATAAATCTATATTATTGAATTTACTAGAAAATCCAAAGTGCTAAAAAGATGTAATTCTTTTTTTAAAATATATTTTATTAATTTTTTTTACAGAGAGGAAGGGAGAGGGATAGAGAGTCAGAAACATCGATGAAAGAGAAACATCGATCAGCTGCCTCCTGCATACCTCCCACTGGGGATGTGCCCGCAATCAAGGTACATGCCCCTGACCAGAATCAAAACTGGGACTCTTCAATCTGCAGACCGACACTCTATCCACTGAGCCAAACTGGCCAGGGCAAAAGATGTAATTCTTAAGTATACTAACCATTTTGTAAAGATGGTTGATATTGGAGACAACCAAGATGGTGGCATAGGTAAACACCTGTATTTGCTGCCTCTCACAACCACATCAAAACTACAAAACTAGAAGGCAAAACAAATATCATCCAGAAAAACAGGAAAGCTGGATGAGTGGAAGTTCTATAACTAGAAGGAAAGAAAAAAGTACATTGAGACTGGTAGGAGGTGCGGAGGTATGGAGGCGCACTCAAAGCAGGCTGGCAACTGGGTGCACAATTGTCTTTCTCAATCAGAAGGGAGGTACAAGCTCCCGATTGTTCTGAACTCCAGTTGCAGGTTAGACTCTGAGGACCAAGACTCATATGGGGAGAAACTGGACTGTCTGGCATCAGGCCAGAAAGGTAAGGGCAGCTTTCTCTCAGAGGTGTTTGCAGCGATCATTGTTCCTGCATGGGGATGTGGGGCACAGAGACCCGAGGACCTCTCTGGTGCAGGGCTGACTGGTAGCCTTTGCTGTTTGCTCCACTTTGGAGATTCCCTGAGACACTGCCCCACCCAATTTACAACCCCACCCAAGCTGTGTGCAGTGGCTTTTGCATATGAATGGCCTGTCCTTTTGCAACCTAAAACCTAACAAACTGCAGCTGGTTCAGAGAGCTCCAAAGCTTCCAAAAGAAGGCCCAAGGCCCAGCAGCAGCAGCTGGCCTTACTTCACAGCTGGGCCTCATCTGGGCACTTCCAAACCCCAAGAAAAGAGGAGGAATCTGCAGATGTCTCTGTAGCACCTGCTTGGTGGCCTCAGGCACTGGCTGACTTTGAACCCCCTCGGAGATCCAAGAGTCAGTGTACACAGTAGTGACTCAGGTGATAGGGGAGGCCTAGCCACTGGGCCCCATGGGACACCTAATACTTATGGCCACTCTATCAACTCAAGGAGACTTGGCAGCTACCCAATACATAGAAACAAACACAGGAAAGCAGCCAAAATGTGGAGACAAAGAAACGTCACAGATAAAATAAATGGAAGAAAGCAAAATGCTGGATATAGAGTTCAAAACCACAGTTATAAGGTTACTCAAGAATCTTCTAGAAACCTCTGGGGAACTTAGTGAGACCTTCAAGGATCTTAGTGAGAATGCCAAAAAAAAAAAAAAATGGAAAAGGACCAGTCAGAAATTAAGCATACACTGACTGAAATAGATCCAACAGCAGACAAGAGGATCCCAAGAATCAAGTCAATGATTTGAAATATGAGGAAGCAAGAAACACCTAACCAGAATCACAAAAAGAAAAAAGAATAAAAAAATATGAAGACAGTGTAAAAAACCTCTGGGGCACTTCAATCATACCAACATCTGAATTATGGGGGTGCCAGAAGAATAGAGAGAGCAAGATATTGAAAACCTATTTGAAGAAATAATGACAGCAAACTTCCCCTACTTGGTGAAAGAAATAGACTTACAAGTCCAGAAAGCACTGAGAACCCCAAACAAGAGGAATCCAAAGAGGACCATACCAAGACACATCATAATTAAAATGCCAAGGGCAAAAGACAAAGAGAGAATCGTAAAAGCAGCAAGAGAAAAAAAAGTTAGTTACCTACAAGGGAGTACCCATACAACTGTCAGCTAATTTCTTAACAGAAACTATGCAGGCCAGAAAGAAGTGGCAAGAAATATTCAAAGTGATGAATAACGAGAACCTACAACCAAGATTACTCTATCCAGCAAAGCTATCATTTAGATTGAAGGTCAGATAAAGAGCTTCACAGATAAGGAAAAGCTAAAGGAGTTCATCACCACCAAACCAGTATTATATGAAATGCTGAAGGGTATTCTTTAAGAAGAGGAAGAAGAAGAAAAAGGTAGAGATAAAAATTATGAACAATAAAGTGACAACTAATTCATATCTACCAATAAGTGAATCTAAAAATTAAGTGCATAAAAAATCTGATGAACAGGATAAACTGGTGAATATAATAGAATCAGGGGCATAGAAAGGGAGTGGACGGACAATTCTCAGGGTTAAAGGGGCGTGGGGGGTGCAGGAAGAGTTTGGGCAAAAATCTTATACCTATGGATGAGGACAGTGGTTGGGGGGGTAAGGGCATGGGGTAGGGTGGGAACCGTGTGGAGGGGAGCTATGGGGGGAGAAAAGAGGAACAACTGTAATAATCTGAACAATAAAGATTTATTTTTTAAAAAGATGGTTGATATTGACTGGCAGTTTACCAGTAAACTCAAGAATAAACATTCTTTAGTAGATTAATTTACATATTAGAAATTGTTAGTTAACAGTTTAAAGAGGAAATGTATCAAGGAATCTGAATGGCAAAGTCTTATAAAGGAAGAAAATATTTTATAAACCATTCAAGGCAGAATCTCAGATATATTTGTACACCTATGGTAGTTGCAGCATTATTCACAATAGTTAAGAGAATGTGGGGATTAGGACCCATATGTAATAATTTAATCAATAAAAAAATTAAAAAGAAAAAAGTGATGGGAACAATCTAAATGTCCATCAGTTGATCAATAAATAAAGAGAATATAGTACATACATACAATGAAATATTATTCAGTCTTTAAAAGGAAGGAAATTCTGTCTTATGCAAAACATAGATGAACCTTGGAGGATTTCATGCTAAATAAAATAAGTGAGTTATGGAAGGATAATAGTGCATGATAACACTTATATGAGGCATCTAAAATTTTCAAAGTCATGGAAACAGAAAATAGAATAATGGCTGTCAGGGGCTGAAGGATGAGAAAGGTAGAGATTTGTTGTTTGGTGGATGTAGAGTTTCAATCATGTAAGATGAGGTGATTGGAATGCATTGCAACAACAATGTGCATGCAGTTGACATGGTACTATATGCTTGGAAGTTGTTGGGAAGGCATATATATATATAAAGATATCTATATCTATATCTATATCTATATCTATAGTTATATGTTTCTTTGCCAAAATAAAAAACTAAAGTAAAATAAAATAATATGTGTGATGTACACAGATTGTTTCTGAAGGCTATGTCTGAGATGTGGGATGTGAGAAGGGTTGTTGTAGTCATTTATACTTTCACTTTTTCCTGCACACACTTTTGGACACTTGATAATCTTAGAGAAAGATTTTCTTTAGAACAAAAATTCAGGCAAAATTTTTAAAAAACTAAATGTACAAGAAAAATTTTATGTTGATAGAATAAGGCTAAGGCATTTACAAATAACTAGCTAGAAACCTTTTTAAAAAATATTTCAAATACTGTAGCTGGAGGAATACATATGGCTCTTAGCCAATGAACTAAAATTCTGAAGGGAAATAAATGTGTTCTAATACAAGATAAAAGAGTGTTGTTGAATCAAGTATTGTGAAAGGCAATATTAAGGAAATACTTTTATCTGAACTAAGCTGAAGATGAAAAGAGAATAACTAAAGTGAGACTTCCCCCAAGAATATTAATGCAGAATATGAAGTTCAACTATGTGGGTGCTGAAGCATTAGTGGTTGCTTTAGTCTACATACTATTCCAAGTGAACAGATGCAATTATTTAATGCTAACTTTCATCTTAATATCATAACATAGGAAACTGCTAATGGGGTGAAATCTTGAAGTTACTTTGGAACTAGTTCAAAGAGAAATACTTAATTGGAGTTAAATGTGATGGCATAACACATAGTCACATTTAGCAACTATTCTGTAAAGAAGTTGTCATCTTAGTCGTAAAGAGTCAAAGATTCCCAGATGAGGGAACGTGTATGATAGACAATTAGATGGTTTCATAATGATGATAATAGCTAGCATTTCATGAGCATTTACTTTGTATCAGACACTATGCCAGTGGTTCTCAACCTTCCTAATGCTGCGACCCTTTAATACAGTTCCTAATGTTGTGGTGACTCCCAACCATAAAATTATGTTTGTTGCTACTTCATAACTGTAATTTTGCTACTGTTATGAATCATAATGTAAATATCTGATATGTAGGATGTATTTTCATTATTACAAATTGAACATAATTAAAGCATAGTGATTAATAACAAAAACAATATGTAATTATATATGTGTTTTCCGATGATCTTAGGCGACCCCTGTGAAAGGGTCGTTCGACCCCAAAGGGGTCGCGACCCACAGGTTGAGAACTGATGCACTATGCTAAACTCTTCATTGCTTTATGTAACCTTAAGAACAACCGGGTACCCTATTCACAGATAAAGCATTGAGGAATAAAGAGATAAAGTAACACCCCTTAGATTATTTATCCAGGTCACACTGGAGCAGGATTCAAAACCTTAGGTGCATGGTAATTTGTATCATACAGACCTGGATAAATATCTTAACTGCTGTTTGCCTTATTTTTCACACCTGTCAAATGGGATTAAAAATATAACCCATGTTTAATGCTATTATAAGGAATCAGTAGGATAATATAGGTAACAGGCACACAGTAACCATTCAGTAAATAGTGACTTATTCATGTTTCTTTCTGAGATCAAGATTAGTCATTTACAAGAAGTCTCCAAGGACTTTTGACCTCAACACAAGTAGAAACTGAAAAGGCCTTCCTAAGGCACAAGTAAATATAACAGTGTCTTGGAAACATATCTTAGCTAATAACATACGAGTAATTCTGTATACATGGAAAAATAACTGACTAAAACTTGTAAACTGTTTTTCTTTTCTAACGTACATTGCTTAAATGGGGCAGAGATTCCTGGAATTGCCATATAATAATCTTGTTGTGAAAAGAGAGAGATTGGACTAATAAATGAGAACCATGCTTCTTAATAAAATTTGTCGTGCCCTTTCTTCAAAAATAAGCTGCATATCTATATAGAGGGAAAACAATTGCCATTTGCTTATTATTTAATTTGTTTAGGAATCCAGAACCTTTTATTTATGGTAGAAAAAAGCCCTTATAGAGACTAAGGAAACATGTGTCTCTTTTTATCTCAAATAAGGTAAAAGGAACTGCCACTGTATTTAATTATAGATCCATGATTTCTGCGTCAGAAAAAAATAAGAAAACTCTGTTAGAATATTCCCACCCTTTGGCAAAACATTTCCTATGCTTTCACTGCAGAAAGTTTTTTTATGGGCCAGAATTTCATCACTGACATCTGATCATTCAGTAAGGCAAGCAGATCTGAGAATCAAAATTGTTTTGACTATTAAAGATTCCCTCCTTCAGGCGGAGATAGTCCCTGCATATTGCTTTCAATAGTTAGATTCAGGATAACGGCTCTGTAAGAGCCTTTAAGTGTTCTTGGAATCCTGAAACTTTTACCTCTTTATCATTAAAAAAATAAATAAATAAATCAAAGTACAGGCTGGTAAAAAGAGAGGGAAAGAATCCCTAAGCCTTGGAAACATTTAGTACTTGTATTGGTACAAAAAGAAATGTAGAGATGACTGAAACTTCAATCCCAATTTGTTTAGGAATCCAGAGGTTTCTTGAAAAAGTTGTGGAGCTCACTTTCCTGCTACATCAGATGAAGAAGAAACAATCTAGTAGCTAAGAAATAAAATAAATTGTTTTTAAAGTTTTTATATCAGAATAAAATAAAAAATCCATTCAGTATAGTCAGTGTTGCATGAAAATATCATACTGAGCTGGTGGTTTTAAAGGCCTCCCTCATAGCCATTAAAGTTTTTTTTTTTTTCCTGGCCAAAAAGTATTTATATGAAACTAGAGGCCCGGTGAACAGATGTGTTCACTGGTGGGGTCTCTTGCGTGGGTGCACGATCAGGGCTGGGGAGGGACCGCAGGAAGGCTCCTGGGTGTGTCTGGTCCCTCTAGCCCAGTCCTGATCTGTCAGACCCCTGCAGCAAGCTAACCTACTGGTCAGAGCATCTGCCCCCTGGTGGTTAGTGCACATCATAGTGACTGGTTGACGAGTCAAACTGTCAGACACTTAGCTACTAGGCTTTTATTATATTGGATAACTTGTTGAGAACCACTAACACAATACTTTTTCTTCACTAAATTTGCTAAGATGGAAGACTTCTTGTGTCTTAATTTTCTAGGGCTGCTGTAACAAAAGTATCACAGTCTTGGTGGCTTAAACAGAGAGATTTATTCTCTTCCAGTTGTGGGAGCTGGAAGTCTGAGATCAAGATGCCAGGAGGGTTTTTCTCATTTGAGGGTCTGTGAGGAGAATCGGTTCCATGCTTCTCCCCTAGCTTTTGGTGGTTTTCTCACTATCTTTGATATTCCTTGGCTTGTAGAATCATCACCCTAATCTCTGTCTTCATCTTCACATGGGTTCTTCCTGTGTGTGTTTGTATCTAAGTTTTCCCTTTTAATAAGGATACCAGTCATATTAGATTAGGGCTCATTCTAATGACCACACTTTAACTTGATTACCTCTGTAAAGGCCTTGCTTCCAATATTCTGAGGTATTGGGCATTAGAATTCTAGCAAATCTTTTTTGTGGGGTGGGAAACTATTCAACTCATAACACCTTATGGCCTAGCAGGTATTATTTCTAGGAGTAATTGAAGATTAATATGGGACAAATATTTAGTTATTCTCAGAAAGCATAAATAGTTTTAGGAGATGAATAAGAATTGGCAAACTTAGAAGCATTGACCAGGTCACATTGGAAATTAACCCTTAATCAAGGGCTTTATTCTATATCACTAAAAGAGACTCTCCTTCCATGGTCAAGTATCAAGTTGAATAGTTTTGAAATTGGATTGTGAAACAATATTAAATATGTCTAGATCCTTTATGTTATTACAAACTTTATTTCAGAAGGTTCAAATAACATATTGAAGTACTGTATGGGAAGTTTATAGTCTAAGCCAGGGGTCCTCAAACTATGACCCGCGGGCCACATGCAGCCCATCGAAAACATTTATCTGGCCTGCAGGGTGTTTTAGCCGCTGCTGCCTGTTGCTTAGCAGCCAACTCGTCCTGGACCCGCAGTGCGCATGTGTGGAATGTGTGCTGCATTCTCCGACTCCCCTCCTTCTCTCTGTCTCAGGTGTGATCAGATGAGTCACGAGCTTGCCTGTGCAGAGCCTGCTGCTGCCTGAGGACCCAGGTAAGAACAAGTTAGGATTTTTTTTTTTTTGAAGTTAGGAGGTCTATTTTTTTTTATTTTGAAGTTATAAATATTGTATTTGTTCCCGTTTTGTTTTTTTAATTCAAAATAAGATATGTGCAGTGTGCATAGGAATTTGTTCATAGTTTTTTTTAAACTATAGTCTGGCCCTCCAACGGTCTAAGGGACAGTGAACTGGCCCCCTGTTTAAAAAGTTTGAGGATTCCTGATCTAAGCTGTTGAGATTTGGTGTGTATGTGTGTGTGTGTGGGGGGGGGGGATTACCAGGACCTCAGAATAAGGGCTATTTTTCTTTTCCTTTTGTCTTAAAAAAATGTCTGCTACAAGCTGTAAATCTTATCAGTCAAAAATGACCAACATACTTTGTTTTTTATTATGTTTGTATGCTAAAAATTCAAAAAAGCTAGCTGAAAAGTATCCCCGCTGAATAAATGAGGAAAAGCTGAACATCTAAATAAATAAAGTATGGAAATTAGCTGAGTGTTTAATTAGAGCTATGACTTTATGATGAGTTTTAAAAGAGACAAGAATAAAAAAAAAAAAAACACCAAGCAAGTTCACTATATTGATGATACCATGTTAATCAAATCTGGTGAACATGAACTACAAGTACCCTATATTCCATAATAACTTAAATGCAATGTGGCTTTAGTAAATATATTAAATATTTTTAGAAACAAAAGGGTAAAAATGAGACTGTTACCCATCAACATCACTTTCAATAACTTTCTGAAGAATTTGTGCTTCTCTATTCACATACTCAAACTATGCTGAGATAGAAATTCTGGTTCCTAGGGACAGGGGGGAGGCAGGGGATATTTTATTCAGGGATTCACTGAGGGTTATTTTATACTGAAATCTATGACTGGCACCTGACCTTTTGGGGCTTTTGTCAATAAACCAGCAGACAAAAGAAAGGTTTACTGTACTGGCTGAGGTAATTGACCTTGATAATCCTCAAGACCAAGGTTTGCTGATACACAGTGCAGGCAAAGAGTATAATAACTGAAGTCTTTGGATTCACTGAAACATCTCTTAGCATGCCATCTTGTTAGAGTGGGATAAGGTGTCAATCACATCTCCTAGCATTCCATCTTGTTAGAGTGGGATAAGGTGTCCTTCTATCAGATCGAAGGTCCTCTATCTCTGTGGTTTCCATCATCCTATAAACTGAGATATTCTTTCTTGTGGATCTTCTAGCCAATGTCTCATTTTTTTTCTCCTTCATAATCATTAAATTGTGATTCATTAGTAGTTAATTAAATTGTGAGTGTTCCCTGTGTACTTTGTATTTTCTTTCATTTACACTTTAATCCACTGCTTTTTATCAAGTTCATAATGATTTTTTATGTATGTGTATGATAGATATATTTTAGGCTTTCTTTTACTTGGAAACATTTACCGATCCTTTCTTTAAAAAATATATAAGGACCTTTCAGTCCGCAGGCCGACGCTCTATCCACTGAGCCAAACTGGTTTCGGCCAATCCTTTCTTTTGGAAACACTCTTGAGTTTCCCTGATGTCAAAATCTTATGACTATTTTGCTCTTGTTTTTAGGTATGCCCAGTAAGTAGCACATAATAGGCATGCTATACACATTTAAAAATGAATAAATAGATTATACCATTTGGCTAAGTTAGAAATAATGTAATCACTTTTATGTTCTCTCTTAATGTTTTCTCTATATAAAGCATGACTCATCTATACCTAGTTACAATAATCCTTCTTGGAATTCTTCTTATGGATATAATGAAAATAATTCAAATGATTTCACAATGATATGCAAAAGATGCATATATTTGTTTATAAAAACTTATCTATATTGAATTAACTAGATGAAGAAAGCACTATAAATATATTTCTACATGATCTAGCACTTTAGATATATGTTTAGTATTAGTAGAACATTCATCTTGCATTTTTAACTTTCCAAGCTGTAGACACATTTCTATAACTGTATATTAATGGGATATAACAAACTGAATGTATCAATTTTAAGTACCATTTATAATCCTATAGATAACCTATCTTTATTCTTTTAAACACTGATCTTTATCCTCTATAGAAGAGTCTATAAACCTTACAAAGATAGTAAGTTGAGTAAAGTTGACTGAATTTTTTGAGAAAACTGTTAAGATCCTTTCGTGTTGATAGCAAAACAACTGAAAATGACTCTCCAGCAGCACAGATATGGTATTCCACTATTCCTCGATTCTATCAAGAATGTGTTAACAACCATTTGCTATAAAAAACCTAAACATATTTTTAAAACAATGGCCTGGAAACATTGGAAGGAACACCATGGGAAGCCACTAAGGCTACCATTAGCAGTGAGATAATAGCCTACTAGCATCCCACAGCAACAAAAAGCAGCCCAGCATGTAACTTATGGTCTAATTTGATCATGGAGATGGAAGAGAGTAAATTTCTGAACCAGATCGTAGAAAATGAAGCAATTTATGGAACTACCATATTAATTCTGAAAGAAATTTGTGTTTCTCTAAGATGTTTCTTTTCAGGTTAATGATTTTCAACTCTTATCAAATAACTAGCTATAGCATTAAACTAATGGGTAATTTACTTCAGATCATGGATTTGTTAATAAATTCAAATGACTTGAGATTAGTACCCCAGAAGCCACAGGAATGTGCCTCATCCAAGGAATAGATTCACCTAGAAGTGAATAAAATTAAATGCCATAAACACTAATTTTAGACAGTAATGTCATTCAAGGTGATATTAGCAAAAGCAAAGAACAAAGAGGCCATCAAAGTGAAATGAATCTAAGTCCAGGAAGTTTGACCTCTCAGGTGTAACTTTACAATGGATTTCTTCCAAAATTGTTGGATTGGTAGTCAGGAAAATAAGTCAAAATCTATTCTAAAGCTCTTATAATAGATTTTCTATCCTTTGAACCTATATTCTATAATTTAGAAGCAAAGATCTTTTCAAGCCACTGTATAATTTAAATTTTATCATCCCTGTAATGTAAATCTAGAACTTTTTCTATTACACAGAACTTCCATTTGTCTTATTAAAGGGTATACAGAGATGAGATTAGTCAAAGATTTACAAGACAATTTAACAATTTTTTGTGTTTATTCTAAGGATGATTCAGTAAATAATAATGCTTATTGAACACTTACTTTATGTCATGCAGTATGCTGAGTTACATAAATTGCCGTATTTAATGTTTACCACAACTTATGCAATAAGTATTATTATTAGTCTGTTTTACAGATGAAGAAAGACAGATTCATTCATGTTAAGTGTATAGTCATACTAGTATAACCAGTGGTCAAGTGTAGTTTGAGTCTTGGCTCTTTGGATCCAGAAACCACACTCTTAACAGCTCTATTAGCCAGATACTCTTTATACACTTTTGTTATATATGAAATATTTCACAATATAAATTCTAAAATTTATAGATTCAGTCTCTTCATAGTATACATTGTCTTTGAATTGAATTATAAATATGAAGCTATTCGTATGGAAGTCTCAACAGGGGTTTTTTTCTAATTAACAAATTATTATAGATTCATATGACATAATAAATGTGTACAAAGAGCTGCTGTTATTTAGAAAATGAATAATGATAACAAAGATGTTTTGTTTATAGAAATAAAACATATTATAAAGCTAAAATAATTGAAATATTGTGTTAAAGACAAATAAATTAATAGCAATGTAAATAAAACATAGTGAAAAAAACCTTCATATTAGTGATATTTTATATGCACATGTATTTGAATATTTAAATGCATATTTAATACAAAAGGATGAAAAAACTGATTTTACAAAGAAACAGAATTCAGGTATCTCAAACATTTGGAATATGGAAAGTATATCCTTGGGGGAGTTTGTTTTGTTTTTCTTTACGTCTGGGTTAATATTTTACTTGATTTTTTTTTTCATTTAAAAGAATACCTGCCGTAGCTGGTTTGGCTCAGTGGATAGAACATTGGCCTGTGGACTGAAGGGTCTCAGGTTCCATTCCAGTCAAGGGTACATGCCTGGGTTGTGGGCTCAATCCCCAGTGTGAAGTGTGTAGGAGGCAGCTGATCAATGATTCTCATCACTGATGTTTCTCTTTTTCTCTTCCTTTCTGAAATCAATAAAAATACAAAAGAACAACCCTTCTCCTCAACCTACAATGGCATATAGTATAAAAAAAGAGTAATGCAAAGAAATGGTTAGTGTGGCATATTTTAGAAAATAGCAGGAATTTGAGAGTTGTTTCTTGAGTAATTAAGAAGAAAAGTGCCCATAAATGAAGAGTAATGATACCAGGACGGTTAATATACAGTGAGAGAAGATCTTAGATCATGGTAGGAAGTCATGTACTTAGGAAAGGTCACAACCAACAAGGAACATTCCATGGCAGGTAAAGGTTGCTAATTGCCTATGAAAACTCAAGACTGACATTCTTTGTTAAATTTTTATTAGCATGTAAGTAATTAGCCTGAAATATCTCCAAATCCATTAAAACTCTGATCACTTTGGTTGTTTGGTCAGTGGCATTTTGTAGGATAGAACAGGGGTAATATCTAGCATAGATAAAAATGGCACAATAATGGATGCTTCCAGTTAATGAAAATATAGTTTTGGGAACATTAACACTTTTCGTGGATTGGAAACTATTCCCAGTTTTTTGCTTATTAATTCAAGCAAATTACTCAACTTCAATGTGCTCAGTTCCCTCATCTGTAAAATGGGAGAATAATAGTTCTGTTGTGGCTATTGTATAAGTTCAGTCATACAAAGAATTCAGAAAATGCCTGTCACATAAAAAAAGCAACTATTAAGTAATAACTATTACCATTATTGGTAGAGCTAAGAGCAATGAAGGGAAACAGAAGACAGCAGAGCAAGAGCAAAGAGAGCAATGACTGAAGATGAGACCTAGTGAGACGAATTTTGTTTTTCCAAAATACACTGGAAAGAGATGGTCGTGAAAAGTCTGGGATAAGAAAGCACCACCTGATGTGATGCAAGCTATGCTGTCTGTTCATTTTCTTATCTCTGTGGACATAGAGGAAGCTATATTCCTCTGCCTTCTGCTGCATGTTAGATTCTCTGGATCAGACTTTGAGACAGTATTTGTAATGTATGATATTTATGAATGATCAACACCTGTAGTAGAGCTCTAGAGAGCAGAGACAGGATTAGACAGTAGGCGAAGCATCTGTGATAATTCCTCCACTGGAGTTTGTCATCCTCCCCACATAGCATTTTCCTTTACCGATACCTCTAATACCAGGGGTGTATCATATACAGGAGTCAGGGCTATTTACATCACAACCTGGACCTACTACAGTGTTTTCTTATAGCCTAGCCCTAGACTGCTGTCAAAACCTCTAATACCAGGAGTGTATTATATACAGGAGTCAGGGCTATTTACATCACAACCTGGACCTATTACAGTGTTTCCTTATAGCCTAGCCCTAGACTGTTGTCAAAACTTGTGACAGTATAAGGGCTAGAACAGTATCTACAGGGGTTAAATATGCTGTCTCAAAGCCTAAAGATGCTCACCAGCATGACACTTCATTCTTTATGATATAAGATGTAAAATTATTTTTTCTTTTACTTTGGAGGAGATATCCAAACATGCCTCTAAAAGTTTGAGAAATAGCCTGGCTGGAGTAGGTCGATGGTTGAGCATTGACCTATGAACCAGGAGGTCATGGTTTGATTCCTGGTCAAGGCACCTGCCTGACTTGTGGGTTTGATCCCCAGTGTGGGGCATATTGATGAGAGAGAACATAGATCAGCTGTCTCCTGCACACCTCCCACTGGGGATGTGCCCGCAACCAAGGTACATGCCCTTGACCGGAATCAAACCAGGGACTTTTCAGTCTGCAGGCCTATCCACTGAGCCAAACCGGTTAGGGCTGATCTTTCTATTTCTTTATCCTTCTCCCTTTCTCTCTGATGTCAATAAAAAATATATTTTAAAAAAAGGTTGAGAAATTTAATGTTAACTCCTGAAACATTGAGTTTCTCTCTCAACTTGAGTGTATGCATATTGTCAAAGTTTCCTGCATGCTAGCCACAATTTGCTCATCTAGACTTGATAGTTAAATATCATAGTGGATCAATGTGATGTTCTACAGGATGTCCAGATAGTTCAGTTCTCTTTGTCCTACATTGGGACAGAAGGCTAATGAGTTGATATAACCCTGGAGCAAATCTATGAATATTTTTGTTCATTCCATACCAATGCAAAGTACTAGAAAAGAATCCATTTGCCATATCACTCGACACAAACTATGTACCTGAGGCTGTGATGGTCTTCTCTCACACAGAGGCTATAATTGAGGCTATCACTGGTTAAGCTTGCAGTAATCTACTGTCATCATCCAGGATCCATGCCATTTCTGCAGGGCTGATATTGGTAAACTAAATGGAGATATGATGGATATAACCACTCTGAATCCTTTATATCTTGCAAGGTGACATTTATTTCTGCCACACACTACCCAGGATGCAAGATTGGTTTGTATTTGGTATGTTGGGTGATGTGAAACAGTTTAAGAGGCTTCTTCTTTGCTTTCCCCACTATGTTAGCCCTTACCCCCATAGGTCAAGCTCTCAATGTGGGGGTTGAGACAACTCCCAAGCATTTCAATCCCATTTATACATTCAAGGAAAATGATTACCAGGTGGGATTACCAGGTGCACCCCCTGTAAACCAAAGCTCAGGCAAATCTCTACAAGTGACCCTTGAGCAACACAGGTTTGAACTGCATGGATCCACTTATATGTGGATTGTTTTCAATAAATATATTGAAACATTTTTGGAGATTTCCTTACTACCATGAAGCAATTGTATCAATTACACTAGGCTACCATAAAGCAATCATACTGACGCTTCTTTTTTATCAATTTATGAATCATAATACCTATAAATATGAATTTTGTTTTCCCATTATCTTTTCACTTTTGATGTGCAATGTTAGAACTATGTATAACATCTACAGTGTTTTCCATCATATAAGACACTATTGTTGTAGGTACTGACAAATGATTCATCTTATAAACAGACAATATAAACTTATGGTATTGATGAATAGAGTACAGTACTATAAATGTATTTTCTGTTCCTTATGATTTTCTTAATAACATTTTCTTTTCTCTAGCTTACTTTATTGTAATTACTGCATGTAATATATATAGCATACAAAATATATCTGCATTGACTGTGTTTTCCTCAAGGCTTCCAGTCAACAGTAGGCTATTAGTAGTTAAGTGTTTGGGGAGTCAAAAATTATATGCAGATTTTTGACTGTGCAGAGGTGGGTGCCACTTACCCCCATGTTTTTCAAGGGTCAATTGTATTTATTATCAGTTCCCCATATGACTCCACTCTAATGGGAGCAGTTGCATAATACTTAGGACCTTTTAGTATCATTGTTATCATTGTCGAGTTAGTCTGTTCAACAGTCCTCAGAATGAATATTTTTGTTCTATCCCCAGTGTAACTGAGTGCATGGCTGTAAGTCATTGTGGAGAAAAACAAATGCAAGCTTTACTGTATCCCACATCTGAAAACTAGCTCACTTCTAAGAGCTATGTGATGGATTTTGATATTTCATTTCTTTGATGGCATAAACTAATATTCCAATTATCTGCCCCTATATATTTTTCTTTGCTCTTTTTTTTAAATTCTGATTTATATTAGATAATAAATTAAATATCCTATATAATAAAGAGGTAATATGCAAATTGACCATCACTCTAACACACAAAGATGGCCTCTCCCATGTTGTCAAAGATGGCCACCACAAGATGGCTGGCAGGGGAGGGCAGTTAGGGGTGACCAAGCCATCAGGGGAGGACAGCTTGGGGGGACCCAGGCCTGCAGGGAAGGGCAGTTGGGGGCAACCAGGCCAGCAGAGGTGGGCAATTAGGGCTGACCAGGCCAGCAGGGGAGGCCAGTTAGGGACAATTGGGCCATCAGGGGAGAGCAGTTAAGGGCAACCAGGCTGGCAAGGGAGGGAAGTTAGGGTGGCTGGACCAGCAGGGGAGGGCAATTGGGGGCAACCAGGCTTATTTATTTATAATTATAATACGAACCACCACTATAACAATAAAACATTAAAAAGCTTACAAACTCTGGAAAAGTCTCAAAATCTAGAAAATAACATTTAAAAAATAGATTTTCATTGATTTCAGAGAGGAAGGGAGAGGGAGAGAAATAGAGACATCAATGATGAGAGAGAATTATTGATCACCTACCTCCTGCACACCCCCCACTGGGGATTGAGCCCACAACCCAGGCATGTGCCCTTGACTGGAATCAAACCTGGGACCCTTCAGTCCACAGACCAATGCTCTATCCATTGAGCCAAACCAGGTAGGGCTAGAAAAATGACCTTTTTAAAGTAATTAGCTAACCAATATATCACTCAATAAAATTATTGTTTGTATACATTTGATTGCCTATTCTTGCAATAAAAATTTTGTCCTACTTTTTTTATTTGTCTTTATTGTTGAAAGTATTACACATGTCCATGTGATTCTTTGTGTTCTTTTTTTCCCCCATTGACCCTCTCCACCCCATATCCATCCCTCCCAGGCCTTCACCACACTATTGTCTGTGTCCATTGGTTATGCATAGATGCATATAAGTTCCCTGGTTAATCACTCACTTCCCACCGCCCCAATCCCACCTTCCCTCTAAAATTCGTCAGTTTGTTCCATGCTTCTATGTCTCTGGTTCTATTTTATTCATGAGGTTATTTTGTTCATTACATTCCACATATGAGTGAGATCATGTCATACTTATCTTTCTCTGATAGGCTTACTTCACATAGCAAAATACTCTCCAGGTCCATCCATGCTGTTGCAAACAGTAACAGTTCTTTATTTTTCACAGCTGTGTAGTATTCCATTGTGTAAATGTACCACAGCTTTTTTATCCACTCATTTGTGGATGCTCACTTGGGCTGTTTCCAAATCTTGGCTATTATAAATTGTGCTGCTATAAACATGGGGTGCATATATCCTTTCTGATTGGTGTTTCTGATTTCTTGGGATATATTCCTAGTAGTGGGATCACTGGGTCAAATGGGAGTTCCATTTTTAGTTTTTTGAGGAAACTCCATACTGTTCTCCACAGTGGCTACACCAGTCTGCATTCCCACCAGCAGTGCACGAGGGTTCCTTTTTTTCCACAACCTCACCAACACTTGTTGTTTGTTGATTTGTTGATAATAGACATTCTGACAGATATGAGGTGATACCTTATTGTCATTTTAATTTGCATCTCTCAGATGATTAGTAAAGTGTTATTAGTTTCAGAAACCTGCTTGAAGCTCCAAAGGATCCACTGATCCACTGCATGTGTCTATCTCTACAGGCCTTGGCTGCAAGCAGGAGGGGCCAATCTGCCCTCTAAAGTAGGTTTGTTAGCAACATGGGGCCCAGGGTTGGGTCAGCAAACTTCGCCTGGTTCCCCAGGGTCCACCCATGCCTGCCTTTGCCTGCCAACCAGCTGTCAATCTTAATCGCTAAAAAGTTTGTTTCTGAAAGTGCTTTAGGCAGAGGAGGTGCTGTTTAGCTTTCAGGGAATGTGATGGGTGTGTTTCCTTGTTCTAGAGCTACTACTCCGTAAGTGGCCCAAAATATTACTCTGCCCTCGGCTTGACAGAGATCCTTGTATTGAGATCAACAGGGTTGGCTGGAAACCTAGGGTTTTTATCAGCTCTCCCATGTGGGGAAAGTACCAGTCTGGTTCCCAGGATAGTGGGGTGGACAGGTCCTCTCCCAATCCAATCACTGAGGGCTCCTGAGACTGTTCAAACCCATAGGATTGGCCTCTGCTTTTGTTTCCTTTGAAAAAGTCAAAATACAGGGTGTGGTTGGCATGCAGTGCTTCTGAGAGTAGGAGGAGGTGCACAACAGGTCTGTCTCTTTGGCCGCCATTTTTCCTCTTCCAACACCTAACATTATTGCTCCCATTCCTATCATGTCCATTGCCATCCAAAAAAAAATAGTTGAGGAAAAATCACAGTTAAATATAGAATGGTAATGAAAGAAAGATAATTAGAAAAATGGTATCTAGGAAGTACTTCAGCACTTTCAAATGGAAATACGGGTATAGATAATTTTAAATGAAGCAAATTCCACACCGTCAACAACCATGTATATTCTGCCCTAAAATTCATTTGTGTTAATGAGAATGAGTATCAGGGTCAAAGCATCATCTTGGTTCCCCAATTCTCCTTCTCTTTCACCATTCTCTCATTTTACAGAAAAAGGTTTCCATAACACTCATCATGTTAGGGTTGTCTAGTGGTGTAAATACCTATAGGTTTAACAATGTAAAAAGTTACAATATTACTGTCAATGTTAAGAAAATTACTATTATTAATGACTAGATATCCACTTGTTTTTTGATTCAGGTGATTTTCAGTTCTTTGCTTTCAACAAAGATGCTCTAATCTAGTTACCAGAGAACTCAGAGTACAAAGACTTGAGACATTTCCTACAGCTAAACTCAATTATTATCTATTTATGTTCATGAAGAAGTTACTCAGCACTGACATCTTTAAAATGATAAAAAGAAATCGAATTGGTGTCAGGTTTTGACTATGCCAGCAATAAGTAATATCCATATACAGGTATATAAACCAAATGAGGAAGCAAAAAACATTTAGGAATGTACTTTTGATAACTTTTTACACTTCAGGTAAACTGAATTCTTCAAAATTTATAAAATATGATGCCAATGCTTTGATTAATTAATTGCTACTAATATTTACAATTGGTAATAAAACAAGAAAATTTAGCATTTAGAGATTTGTTATAAGAGAATATTTATAAAAATGATGTCAATTTAGGTAAACATTTTGTTACAGAAACATACACTAATGTGATTAGTGAAAGTTTTAAATATAAAATAGCTCATATTATCCTAAGATTTTGTGGAGGGAGTACAATGTTAATATGATTTCAAGGAGAAAACAACACAAAGTTTCTGATTGTGAAATAAGAGCTTTATTGATACATTGTTTTTCACAATGGTGTGGTTGTACAGATCTTTATGGTATTTGGGTGATATGAAATATTTTCAGACAGATATAACAATTTTATTTTAAAATGTCAGTGTATGTAATATGCCATAACTTATCTTTCACAACTCCTTAAACTTAGATTAAAAAAAAAAACAAACATAATACATTATTACTGTACAATGACTAATAAGTTTTTTTTCAAAATCCCTATAGAAGGGACATTAACAAAATGTGTGTTTTCACCTATTCTGCTTGTATATCTTTTATTTTGCACAATAGAATTTATTGTTTACTATTCAATTTCAGTATATGTGCAGCTCAGTGAAGAAACATTGACATTTCTTTATTGCTAGCTTTTATATATTGCTGGGTGCCGGTCCATCCTTGCTACTTGACACAGTTGCTGCAGGGAAGAAACATCTGTACAGCATATGTTTCAAGGGACCTGGCATATATGGCATACTGTTCTTAATATGTTTGCTCACCTTCTTGGCGCTATGTGTTTTAACCATGGTCACCTCTCCGAGAAAGGTTGTTTCCCCAGGTAGGGATTTTCCGCTGAA